>NC_051222.1:917503-920003 GCF_015220715.1 Pygocentrus nattereri | reverse complement strand
TGAGGCTGATCTGAGGCGCAGATCTGAGGCGCTGATCTGAGGCGCTGATCTGAGGCGCAGATCTGAGGCGCTGATCTGAGGCGCTGATCTGAGGCTGATCTGAGGCGCAGATCTGAGACTGATCTGAGGCGCAGATCTGAGGCTGATCTGAGGCGCAGATCTGAGGCTGATCTGAGGCGCAGATCTGAGGCTGATCTGAGGCGCAGATCTGAGACTGATCTGAGGCACTGATCTGAGGCGCTGATCTGAGGGTCTGATCTGAGGCGCTGATCTGAGGCTGTTCTGAGGCACTGATCTGAGGTGCTGATCTGAGGCTGATCTGAGGCGCTGATCTGAGGCTGATCTGAGGCGCTGATCTGAGGTGCAGATCTGAGACTGATCTGAGGCACTGATCTGAGGCGCTGATCTGAGGGGCTGATCTGAGACTGATCTGAGGCGCTGATCTGAGACTGTTCTGAGGCGCTGATCTGAGGGGCTGATCTGAGGCTGATCTGAGGCTGATCCGAGTCTCATCTGAGGCGCTGATCTGAGGCTGATCTGAGGCTGTTCTGAGACTGATCTGAGGCTGTTCTGAGGCGCTGATCTGAGGCTGTTCTGAGGCTGATCTGAGGCTGTTCTGAGGCGCTGATCTGAGGCGGATCTGAGGCTGTTCTGAGGCTGATCTGAGGCTGTTCTGAGGCGCTGATCTGAGGCTGTTCTGAGGCGCTGATCTGAGGCTGATCTGAGGCGCTGATCTGAGGCTGATCTGAGGCTGTTCTGAGGCTGATCCGAGGCTGTTCTGAGGCGCTGATCCGAGGCTGTTCTGAGATGCTGATCTGAGGCTGTTCTGAGGCTGATCTGAGGCTGTTCTGAGGCGCTGATCTGAGGCGGATCTGAGGCTGATCTGAGGCTGATCTGAGGCTGTTCTGAGGCGCTGATCTGAGGCTGTTCTGAGGCGCTGATCTGAGGCTGATCTGAGGCTGTTCTGAGGCTGATCTGAGGCTGATCTGAGGCTGTTCTGAGGCTGATCTGAGGCTGTTCTGAGGCGCTGATCTGAGGCGGATCTGAGGCTGTTCTGAGGCTGATCTGAGGCTGATCTGAGGCTGTTCTGAGGCGCTGATCTGAGGCGCTGATCTGAGGCGCTGATCTGAGGCTGTTCTGAGGCTGATCTGAGGCAGTTCTGAGGCGCTGATCTGAGGCGGATCTGAGGCTGTTCTGAGGCTGATCTGAGGCTGATCTGAGGCTGTTCTGAGGCGCTGATCTGAGGGTTACTCTAAGGGTAGCAGCTCGGCCGAGACGCTCGGTACATTAGCATCGCTAACAACAGTAGCAGCCGTCCTAAATCTGCTGCTCGTCTGTGAGTTGCTGCTGATTTGTTGTGAGAAGCCGCGTCATGAAGTCTTTTAGAGATTATTGAACCTCTCCACGGGTCTGAGGCCACTCTGTCATGAGAGCATGCAGCTAGCGCAGGGCTAGCTGGTGCTGCTGTGCTGTTTACTTGTTAGCTTCATTAGCCTCGGAGCTCCAGTGCTAATCTAAAAGCAGCCGAAAGGGTGGAGAACAGCTCCACGTTTCGGTGTCAGTGCTAGAGCGGTTCTCCTCGGTCCGCAGAGGGTCTGTACGAGCGGTTCTGAGCTCGTGGTCTAACAGAGCAGCTCTTGCCCAGGTTTTGGTGTGGGCTCAAGCTTGCCCAGGCCTGATGTTGTTCCTGTGATCTGTATCAACAGCTTGTTTTTGTTTTCCCAGAGGAAGTTGGCTTAGATAAGACTCTAATCTCATCACCTCCTCTTTTCCTCCACGGACCGCCGCTGGCTCGTCCAGGGCTGTATTTAGAACAGCTTTTATATATACCAGGACAATTCCACCATTTTTCCCACAATTCTCCTATAATTCTGTGTTTGGGGTGTAAACAGAGGTTCAGAGGGTTTGGTGTGAGACGGTTCAGACGTCTTTACAGTGGTGATGATGGGAACCAGGTGTCGCCATGACTACAACACAGATATAGACACTTTATTTACCATCCAGAACCACCAGAGAACCTACACGAGTCTTCTGAGCTTATATGGAATGTTGATGATGGAAAACAGTGATGATGTGGTTTCTGACTCTGTGTGATTCACTGTATCTATAAACATGCACTAAAGTACATTAGCACAGCTAAAAACAGTAGCAGCCACCTGGAACACTGAGTGCTTTTATTGATAAGAACCCCGAGGAACTTGAGTCTGGGCCACAGTTTGGATCAGTTTGGCTGGACTGTCCAGTTAAACTCAGTTTAGAGCAAATCCGTGTTGTATTTTTAGCTGGGTTTTCCCAGACGGTGACTCATCGTGCGAAATCCAGCCGCTTTCACACAATGCAGGACAGCACGAAGCTGTAATTTAGGAATATATCAGAGCGCTGCATGTAAGAGCTGGACAGGACACTTCAGAGAGAGCAGATAACATCTCCCCTAAACAGGAGGAGGGAAGCGTAAGGGAGCTTGTGGCACTTTTCTTTCTGCGCTGGCCTGTTTACGTTA
>NC_051222.1:895003-912503 GCF_015220715.1 Pygocentrus nattereri | reverse complement strand
GCGCCTTGAAAACACAAACAGACCCCTGGCCAACCGCGGGCGCACGCCCAGCTCAGACAGCCGGTGCGGGCGCTGGGGCTGAGGGCGCGAGTGCTCATGCAGCGCGGTTACAGAAGCCACTTTCAGAGACGCCCCATTAAGCCTAATCCGTCATAAAACCTCCAGAAGAGCGTGTTGTAAGAAGCTGGACCTGCATCTGACAAGAAACTTCACCAGCGGCTTCACGCTGAGGTTCGCGCTTCGAAGGTAAACATGGCCCGCAGCCAGCTAGTACAGACCTGGGAATAACCTGGGCTCAGTGTTAAAGCGATACTTCGGCCAGCGGTCTCATTTCCACGGTGCTTCACCTCGACTCCAGCGTAGTCCAGGAGCCGAGACACGATGGGTGTCTGAGCTTTGCCTCTCTACTTTTAGCGCTGTCACCAGCTCGTATCTCCAAAACAGTAACTTTACAGGAAAAGGACAAAGCAAGCCTTATTTTCAATGGAAGTCAATGGAACCGGACGTTTTTCCAAGTAATTTTGGGCCATTTCTTTTGGTCCCTTCATCATAAAAGTTACACACAATATTAAGGGGAAGTGGTATTTTTAAATTGGGTCAAAAACTGAAAAATTACAAAAATGGAGTTTACATATTAAATATTGAACATTGACGTATTAAAGTTGTTTGTGGACTGATATTTCCTATTCTAGCATATAGGAGTGTTTATTAAGGTGGTTTATGGACTGATATCTCCTATTCTAGCATATAGGAGTGTTTATTAAGGTGGTTTATGGACTGATATCTCCTATTCTAGTGTATAGGAGTGTTTATTGAGGTGGTTTATGGACTGATATCACCTATTCTAGCATATAGGAGTGTTTATTAAGGTGGTTTATGGACTGATATCTCCTATTCTAGTGTATAGGAGTGTTTATTGAGGTGGTTTATGGACTGATATCACCTATTCTAGCGTATAGGAGTGTTTATTGAGGTGGTTTATGGACTGATATCTCCTATTCTAGCGTATAGGAGTGTTTATTGAGGTGGTTTATGGACTGATATCTCCTATTCTAGCGTATAGGAGTGTTTATTGAGGTGGTTTATGGACTGATATCTCCTATTCTAGCGTATAGGAGTGTTTATTGAGGTGGTTTATGGACTGTTATCTCCTAGTCTAGCGTATAGGAGTGTTTATTGAGGTGGTTTATGGACTGATATCTCCTATTCTAGCGTATAGGAGTGTTTATTGAGGTGGTTTATGGACTGATATCTCCTATTCTAGCGTATAGGAGTGTTTATTGAGGTGGTTTATAGATTGTTATCTCCTAGTCTAGCGTATAGGAGTGTTTATTGAGGTGGTTTATGGACTGATATCTCCTATTCTAGCGTATAGGAGTGTTTATTGAGGTGGTTTATGGACTGATATCTCCTATTCTAGCGTATAGGAGAGTTTATTGAGGTGGTTTATGGACTGATCTCTCCTATTCTAGCATATGGAAATGTTTGTCGAGGTGGTTTATGGACTGATATCTCCTATTCTAGCATATGGACATGTTTGTTGAGGTGGTTTATGGACTGATATCTCCTATTCTAGCATATGGACATGTTTGTTGAGGTGGTTTATGGACTGATATCTCCTATTCTAGCGTATAGAAATGTTTATTGAGGTGGTTTATGGACTGATATCTCCTATTCTAGTGTATAGGAGTGTTTATTGAGGTGGTTTATGGACTGATATCTCCTGTTCTAGCGTATAGGAGTGTTTATTGAGGTGGTTTATGGACTGATATCTCCTATTCTAGCGTATAGGAGAGTTTATTGAGGTGGTTTATGGACTGATATCTCCTATTCTAGCATATAGGAGAGTTTATTGAGGTGGTTTATGGACTGATATCTCCTATTCTAGCGTATAGGAGTGTTTATTGAGGTGGTTTATGGACTGATATCTCCTATTCTAGCGTATAGGAGTGTTTATTGAGGTGGTTTATGGACTGATATCTCCTATTCTAGCGTATAGGAGTGTTTATTGAGGTGGTTTATGGACTGATATCTCCTATTCTAGCGTATAGGAGAGTTTGTTGAGGTGGTTTATGGACTGATATCTCCTATTCTAGCGTATAGGAGAGTTTATTGAGGTGGTTTATGGACTGATATCTCCTATTCTAGCGTATAGGAGTGTTTATTGAGGTGGTTTATGGACTGATATATCCTATTCTAGCGTATAGGAGAGTTTATTGAGGTGGTTTATGGACTGATATCTCCTATTCTAGCATATAGGAGTGTTTATTGAGGTGGTTTATGGACTGATATCTCTTATTCTAGCGTATAGGAGTGTTTATTGAGGTGGTTTATGGACTGATATCTCCTATTCTAGTGTATAGGAGTGTTTATTGAGGTGGTTTATGGACTGATATCTCCTATTCTAGCGTATAGGAGTGTTTATTGAGGTGGTTTATGGACTGATATCTCCTATTCTAGCGTATAGGAGAGTTTATTGAGGTGGTTTATGGACTGATCTCTCCTATTCTAGCATATGGAAATGTTTGTTGAGGTCGTTTATGGACTGATATCTCCTATTCTAGCATATGGAAATGTTTGTCGAGGTGGTTTATGGACTGATATTTCCTATTGTAGCATATGGAAATGTTTGTCGAGGTGGTTTATGGACTGATATCTCCTATTCTAGCATATGGACATGTTTGTTGAGGTGGTTTATGGACTGATATCTCCTATTCTAGCGTATAGAAATGTTTATTGAGGTGGT
Source organism: Pygocentrus nattereri (assembly GCF_015220715.1). NCBI lineage: Eukaryota > Metazoa > Chordata > Actinopteri > Characiformes > Serrasalmidae > Pygocentrus > Pygocentrus nattereri. Next base: position 909,757 of record NC_051222.1, on the reverse strand, counting down.
TTATGGACTGATATCTCCTATTCTAGCGTATAGAAATGTTTGTTGAGGTGGTTTATGGACTGATATCTCCTATTCTAGCATATAGAAATGTTTGTTGAGGTGGTTTATGGACTGATATCTCCTATTCTAGCGTATAGACATGTTTGTCAAGGTGGTTTATGGACTGATATCTCCTATTCTAGCATATGGAAATGTTTGTTGAGGTCGTTTATGGACTAATATCTCCTATTCTAGCATATGGACATGTTTGTTGAGGTGGTTTATGGACTGATATCTCCTATTCTAGCATATGGACATGTTTGTTGAGGTGGTTTATGGACTGATATCTCCTATTCTAGCATATGGACATGTTTGTTGAGGTGGTTTATGGACTGATATCTCCTATTCTAGCGTATAGAAATGTTTGTCGAGGTGGTTTATGGACTGATATCTCCTATTGTAGCACATGGACATGTTGAGGTGGTTTAGGGACTGATATCTCCTATTGTAGCATATGGAAATGTTTGTCGAGGTGGTTTATGGACTGATATCTCCTATTGTAGCGTATGGAAATGTTTGTCGAGGTGGTTTATGGACTGATATCTCCTATTCTAGCACATGGACATGTTTGTTGAGGTGGTTTATGGACTGATATCTCCTATTCTAGCATATGGACATGTTTGTTGAGGTGGTTTATGGACTGATATCTCCTATTCTAGCGTATAGAAATGTTTATTGAGGTGGTTTATGGACTGATATCTCCTATTCTAGCGTATAGAAATGTTTGTTGAGGTGGTTTATGGACTGATATCTCCTATTCTAGCGTATAGAAATGTTTGTTGAGGTGGTTTATGGACTGATATCTCCTATTCTAGCGTATAGAAATGTTTGTTGAGGTGGTTTATGGACTGATATCTCCTATTCTAGCGTATAGAAATGTTTGTTGAGGTGGTTTATGGACTGATATCTCCTATTCTAGCGTATAGAAATGTTTGTTGAGGTGGTTTATGGACTGATATCTCCTATTCTAGCGTATAGAAATGTTTGTTGAGGTGGTTTATGTAGTGTAGAGCATTTACCAACGCCTGAGAGGGTTAAATGCTAATGTGGGATATATATTAGTTTTATCTCTGCAGGATAAGCACTGTTCCACTTTAGCTAATGATGGTTAGACGTCAGTCATGAACATGTTAAGAGGGCAGCATGTCAGAGATGGGCCGAGCCGTGTTTCATAGCCAGATTAAATGATACGCTGTCAGGCCTAAGTGGATTAGTTAGCGCTATTGAAGATGAGTAATGGGGTAATTATGCGGGATGGTTTATACGGGAAGGCCTTTTACACAGGGCCTCAGGCGGGGGAGATCGGGCTGATGGTGCCGTGATGGACAGAGACTCAGCTGGCACGACGGTGCGCCAACAGAGGACGGCGCCCAAGATGGGAAATCGCTCTTGGTTTCCTTTACATCCTGGCAGATAAAAAAACGTGTCCTGGTTTTCCAGGATTTCCGTTTAGCATCATCAGCTTTTTACTCCACGATTGCTTTCATTTTCAGAGCATCTTTGAAGACACATGTCATTCATGTAACTGAACTCCGGCACCAGATGCTCATCAGACAAGACGTGTTCGGAAGTTTAGCTTCTCTAGTTTTCGAACTGGAGCTATGAGGCTAATGTTGCTAATAGGCAATTGAAGTTTATAGTCCACCAATTAGCATGTTACTCCTATTTAGGACAAATTGTGCCAGTTTTAAAAGGAATTGAGCTGATTTTTCCCATGACAGTGAGTGAGGTGTGATCAGAGGTTCAGAGGGTTTGGTGTGAAATGGTTCAGACATCTTTACAGTGGTGGTGATGGGAACCGGGTGTCGCCATGACTACAACACAGATATTGACACTTTATTTACCATCCAGAACCACCAGAGAACCTACACGAGTCTTCTGAGTTTATATGGAATGTTGATGATGGAAAATAGTGGAAAATCTGGAATAATGAGTTTTCTTTGGGGACTATTTTGCCGCACAGCGCCCTGCATGTCTCCCTCCACCATGAATGGAGTTGAAGTTCTCTAAACTCTCGTAAAACAGCGTCTCAGGCATCAGGCAGTGATTCAGAACCAGCTCATGTAGGAACTTTCTGTGAGGAGCTTTTAGAGGGACGTCTGGTTCCCATCATCACCACTGTGAGGAGCTTTTAGAGGGACGTCTGGGTCCCATCACCACCACTGTGAGGAGCGTTTAGAGGGACGTCTGGTTCCCATCACCACCACTGTGAGGAGCTTTTAGAGGGGGACGTCTGGTTCCTATTACCACCACTGTAGGAGCTTTTAGAGGGACGTCTGGGTCCCATCACCACCACTGTGAGGAGCGTTTAGAGGGACGTCTGGTTCCCATCACCACCACTGTGAGGAGCTTTTAGAGGGGGACGTCTGGTTCCTATTACCACCACTGTAGGAGCTTTTAGAGGGACGTCTGGTTCCTGTCACCGCCGCGGTTCTGTTTGTCTGATTTGTAACGGCTGAATTATGTAGAACTTTTGTAAATTTGGTGGAGTTCCCCTCTAAGTCATGTCTGATGTACAGGGCTGGATTACGTGGTTTCTGACACTGTCTATAGACACGGACTACAGCACATTAGCACAGCCAAGCAGGGTAGCAGCTGTAGCTGAAGGAGCACCGAATGCGCCTCTGCTGATCGGCTGTGTTGGAGGTGACGGAGTAATGGCATAGTTTGGTGAACTGCTCCCCTCACATGCAGTCAGAATCAGTCCAGATCTGTTTGGAATCTGTCTCTGGTTTCGTGGCGGCCCAGCCGTGCCCGACTCGGGGGTCAGCCTACGTGATCTGCTTGTGTAAGAGACGGCCTTTACAGGTCAGCAGCTCCCGGCTGTCCGTCCCGGTTGGTGAGATGCGGCCCGGTGAGCAGGTGACGAGGCTGAAATCGCTGTGCTGGACATGCTGTGAGTCTGTGGCCTTTAGCTCGCGACTAATGCATTAGTGCATCTCATGCAGTATTCATGCCGGACGCGCCGCGGGCCGACTGATGCATGGCTCTGCCACCGAGGGCCACCTGGACATCTGTATTACGCTGGCAGCCTGCGTCACTGCAGAGGCTCATGAACCATCACAACCTTTAAAGGGCCACATCACAGAAAATCAGCTTTCTGCTCATTTTATAGAAGAAAAGGGTTCTTAACATCTGAATGGGTGGAGCTAAACCGCTGTAGCTGAATGGGTGGAGCTAAACCGCTGTAGCTGAATGGGTGGGGCTAAACTGCTGTAGCTGAATGGGTGGAGCTAAACCGCTGTAGCTGAACGGTGGAGCTAAACCGCTGTAGCTGAATGGGTGGAGCTAAACCGCTGTAGCTGAACGGTGGGGCTAAACCGCTGTAGCTGAACGGTGGAGCTAAACTGCTGTAGCTGAATGGGTGGGGCTAAACCACTGTAGCTGAATGGGTGGAGCTAAACCACTGTAGCTGAATGGGTGGAGCTAAACCGCTGTAGCTGAACGGAGGAGCTAAACCGCTGTAGCTGAACGGTGGAGCTAAACCGCTGTAGCTGAACGGTGGGGCTAAACCGCTGTAGCTGAATGGGTGGAGCTAAACCGCTGTAGCTGAACGGTGGAGCTAAACTGCTGTAGCTGAATGGGTGGGGCTAAACTGCTGTAGCTGAATGGGTGGAGCTAAACCACTGTAGCTGAATGGGTGGAGCTAAACCGCTGTAGCTGAACGGAGGAGCTAAACCGCTGTAGCTGAATGGGTGGGGCTAAACCGCTGTAGCTGAATGGTGGAGCTAAAACGCTGTAGCTGAACAGTGGAGCTAAACCGCTGTAGTTGAATGGGTGGAGCTAAAACGCTGTAGCTGAATGGGTGGGGCTAAACTGCTGTAGCTGAATGGGTGGAGCTAAACCGCTGTAGCTGAACGGTGGAGCTAAACCGCTGTAGCTGAATGGGTGGAGCTAAACCGCTGTAGCTGAACGGTGGGGCTAAACCGCTGTAGCTGAACGGTGGAGCTAAACTGCTGTAGCTGAATGGGTGGGGCTAAACCACTGTAGCTGAATGGGTGGAGCTAAACCACTGTAGCTGAATGGGTGGAGCTAAACCGCTGTAGCTGAACGGAGGAGCTAAACCGCTGTAGCTGAACGGTGGAGCTAAACCGCTGTAGCTGAACGGTGGGGCTAAACCGCTGTAGCTGAATGGGTGGAGCTAAACCGCTGTAGCTGAACGGTGGAGCTAAACTGCTGTAGCTGAATGGGTGGGGCTAAACTGCTGTAGCTGAATGGGTGGAGCTACACCGCTGTAGCTGAACGGTGGAGCCAAACCGCTGTAGCTGAACGGTGGAGCTAAACCGCTGTAGCTGAATGGGTGGAGCTAAACCGCTGTAGCTGAATGGGTGGGGCTAAACCGCTGTAGCTGAATGGTGGAGCTAAACCGCTGTAGCTGAACAGTGGAGCTAAACCGCTGTAGTTGAATGGGTGGAGCTAAAACGCTGTAGCTGAATGGTGGAGCTAAACAGCTGTAGTTGAATGGGTGGAGCTAAAGCGCTGTAGCTGAACGGTGGAGCTAAACCGCTGTAGCTGAACGGTGGAGCTAAACCGCTGTAGCTGAACGATGGAGCTAAACCGCTGTAGTTGAATGGGTGGAGCTAAACCGCTGTAGCTGAACGGAGGAGCTAAACCGCTGTAGCTGAATGGGTGGAGCTAAACCGCTGTAGCTGAACGGTGGGGCTAAACCGCTGTAGCTGAATGGGTGGAGCTAAACCGCTGTAGCTGAACGGTGGAGCTAAATCGCTGTAGCTGAACGGTGGAGCTAAACTGCTGTAGCTGAATGGGTGGGGCTAAACTGCTGTAGCTGAATGGGTGGAGCTACACCGCTGTAGCTGAACGGTGGAGCTAAACCGCTGTAGCTGAACGGTGGAGCCAAACCGCTGTAGCTGAACGGTGGAGCTAAACCGCTGTAGCTGAATGGGTGGAGCTAAACCGCTGTAGCTGAATGGGTGGAGCTAAACCGCTGTAGCTGAATGGGTGGGGCTAAACCGCTGTAGCTGAATGGTGGAGCTAAACCGCTGTAGCTGAACGGGTGGAGCTAAACCGCTGCAGCTGAACGGTGGAGCTAAACCACTGTAGCTGAACAGTGGAGCTAAACCGCTGTAGTTGAATGGGTGGAGCTAAAACGCTGTAGCTGAATGGTGGAGCTAAACAGCTGTAGTTGAATGGGTGGAGCTAAAGCGCTGTAGCTGAACGGTGGAGCTAAACCGCTGTAGCTGAACGGTGGAGCTAAACCGCTGTAGCTGAACGATGGAGCTAAACCGCTGTAGATGAATGGGTGGAGCTAAACCGCTGTAGCTGAATGGTGGAGCTAAACCGCTGTAGCTGAATGGGTGGAGCTAAACTGCTGTAGCTGAATGGGTGGAGCTAAACCGCTGTAGCTGAACGGTGGGGCTAAACTGCTGTAGCTGAATGGGTGGAGCTACACCGCTGTAGCTGAACGGTGGAGCCAAACCGCTGTAGCTGAACGGTGGAGCTAAACCGCTGTAGCTGAACGGTGGAGCTAAACCGCTGTAGCTGAACGTTGGGGTTAAACCGCTGTAGCTGAATTAGTGGAGCTAAACCGCTGTAGCTGAATGGTGGAGCTAAACCGCTGTAGCTGAATGGGTGGAGCTAAACCGCTGTAGCTGAACGGTGGGGCTAAACCGCTGTAGCTGAATGGTGGAGCTAAACCGCTGTAGCTGAATGGTGGAGCTAAACCGCTGTAGCTGAACGTTGGGGTTAAACCGCTGTAGCTGAATGGGTGGAGCTAAACCGCTGTAGCTGAACGTTGGGGTTAAACCGCTGTAGCTGAATGGGTGGAGCTAAACCGCTGTAGCTGAATGGGTGGAGCTAAACCGCTGTAGCTGAATGGTGGAGCTAAACTGCTGTAGCTGAATGGGTGGAGCTAAACCGCTGTAGCTGAACGGTGGGGCTAAACTGCTGTAGCTGAATGGTGGAGCTAAACCGCTGTAGCTGAACGGTGGGGCTAAACTGCTGTAGCTGAATGGTGGAGCTAAACCGCTGTAGCTGAATGGGTGGAGCTAAACCGCTGTAGCTGAACGGTGGGGCTAAACTGCTGTAGCTGAATGGTGGAGCTAAACCGCTGTAGCTGAATGGTGGAGCTAAACCGCTGTAGCTGAATGGTGGAGCTGTCTGTCACTCTTTAGTCTGTTACCTGTCTGTCACTCTTTAGTCTGTTACCTGTCTGTCACTCTTTAGTCTGTTAGCCGTCTGTCACTCTTTAGTCTGTTACCTGTCTGTCACTCTTTAGTCTGTTACCTGTCTGTCACTCTTTAGTCTGTTAGCCGTCTGTCACTCTTTAGTCTGTTAGCCGTCTGTCACTCTTTAGTCTGTTAGCCGTCTGTCACTCTTTAGTCTGTTACCTGTCTGTTACTCTTTAGTCTGTTACCTGTCTGTCACTCTTTAGTCTGTTAGCTGTCTGTCACTCTTTAGTCTGTTAGCTGTCTGTCACTCTTTATTCTGTTACCTGTCTGTCACTCTTTAGTCTGTTAGCCGTCTGTCACTCTTTAGTCTGTTAGCCGTCTGTCACTCTTTAGTCTGTTACCTGTCTGTCACTCTTTAGTCTGTTAGCCGTCTGTCACTCTTTAGTCTGTTAGCCGTCTGTCACTCTTTAGTCTGTTACCTGTCTGTCACTCTTTAGTTTGTTAGCCGTCTGTCACTCTTTAGTCTGTTAGCCGTCTGTCACTCTTTAGTCTGTTAGCCGTCTGTCACTCTTTAGTTTGTTAGCCGTCTGTCACTCTTTAGTTTGTTAGCCGTCTGTCACTCTTTAGTCTGTTACCTGTCTGTCACTCTTTAGTCTGTTAGCTGTCTGTCACTCTTTAGTCTGTTAGCCGTCTGTCACTCTTTAGTCTGTTACCTGTCTGTCACTCTTTAGTCTGTTAGCTGTCTGTCACTCTTTAGTCTGTTACCTGTCTGTCACTCTTTAGTCTGTTAGCCGTCTGTCACTCTTTAGTCTGTTAGCCATCTGTCACTCTTTAGTCTGTTAGCCGTCTGTCACTCTTTAGTCTGTTAGCCGTCTGTCACTCTTTAGTCTGTTAGCCGTCTGTCACTCTTTAGTCTGTTAGCTGTCTGTCACTCTTTAGTCTGTTAGCCGTCTGTCACTCTTTAGTTTGTTAGCCGTCTGTCACTCTTTAGTCTGTTAGCTGTCTGTCACTCTTTAGTCTGTTAGCTGTCTGTCACTCTTTAGTCTGTTACCTGTCTGTCACTCTTTAGTCTGTTAGCCGTCTGTCACTCTTTAGTCTGTTAGCCGTCTGTCACTCTTTAGTTTGTTAGCCGTCTGTCACTCTTTAGTCTGTTAGCCGTCTGTCACTCTTTAGTTTGTTAGCCGTCTGTCACTCTTTAGTCTGTTAGCTGTCTGTCACTCTTTAGTCTGTTACCTGTCTGTCACTCTTTAGTCTGTTAGCTGTCTGTCACTCTTTAGTCTGTTACCTGTCTGTCACTCTTTAGTCTGTTAGCTGTCTGTCACTCTTTAGTCTGTTACCTGTCTGTCACTCTTTAGTCTGTTAGCCGTCTGTCACTCTTTAGTCTGTTAGCCGTCTGTCACTCTTTAGTTTGTTAGCCGTCTGTCACTCTTTAGTCTGTTAGCCGCCTGTCACTCTTTAGTCTGTTAGCTGTCTGTCACTCTTTAGTCTGTTAGCTGTCTGTCACTCTTTAGTCTGTTACCTGTCTGTCACTCTTTAGTCTGTTAGCTGTCTGTCACTCTTTAGTCTGTTAGCTGTCTGTCACTCTTTAGTCTGTTACCTGTCTGTCACTCTTTAGTCTGTTAGCTGTCTGTCACTCTTTAGTCTGTTACCTGTCTGTCACTCTTTAGTCTGTTAGCTGTCTGTCACTCTTTAGTCTGTTACCTGTCTGTCACTCTTTAGTCTGTTAGCTGTCTGTCACTCTTTAGTTTGTTAGCCGTCTGTCACTCTTTAGTCTGTTAGCTGTCTGTCACTCTTTAGTCTGTTAGCTGTCTGTCACTCTTTAGTCTGTTAGCTGTCTGTCACTCTTTAGTCTGTGAGACAGTGGCTCAGAACGTAAGCGCTGCAGTTGTTGGAGATGTGCGTGATGACATTTGAGCCGGTCAGTGTCATGCCAGTGTGCTGCTGGACACTGTCCACATTTCAGTCCTGTTTTTAGGGTTGCCAGTTGCTTTCTTTGGGTGCGACACGCCCCATTCCTTTCGGCCCCGTCGTCTCTACAGCCCAGCTTTCCTTCCAGTCCTCTAAACACACGGGAAATATTCCGCTTCATATTCTGAGCTCAGAGCATCGGCATGATGGATGTTTAAATGACCGAAGCTTAATGTTTTCCTTTATTTTGAGTATTCAAGCCTTCAAGTTTGTCAAAGGAGAGGAATAATAGCGCACAGGGCTGTAATCGATCAGCTGAGTCATATTGATTATGGGGTGATGATGATGGGTATGGTTTGGGGTTTGAGGCTGTTTCATGAGAACAGCCCATTTGAGACATAAGGCTTAAGGACCGCCTGCACCACAAAGCGGTGGGGAGACCCCGATTTCACAGTCGGGGTCCGCCTGTAAGGTTGCTCGGGCGCCAGCTCTTCATTTGGCTCTGAGCTGGAGTGGATTGGAGCGCTGGTTGGTGTGGCTGCCAGTTCTTGATCCAGAGGAAATGAAAGGAAAACAGCGCCGTGATCCGTCGGAGAGAGAGAGACGAGTCTCTGTTGAAGCCTTTAAAGCGACAGATCAACAAAAAATCGAATTGACCTGCTCCTCAGCCCTAGGGTAGCTCATGTGGTGTCTGGCTCATGTGTTGCTTCTCTGGAACTTCAAGGCCAAAATACCTTACGGAAGCCACAGAGTAATTAGCCCACCAATTAGCATGGTGCTAACAGCACGCAGGGTAGTTTTAAGGCATGTGGAGATGCTCAGTGATCTGTAATAGACACACTGCTATCTATAAACCTGGACTAAACCCAGTAGCAGCTGCTGTTTCAAAGCCTGAGTGTTGTCCAGCAATCGTGTTCTGACTGACTGACCACATTTAAGTGAATGTATGAATGTTGCTCTGAACTGTCGCTTTAAAGCCCTGAGCAGCGCCGCTTTCTCGCGCTTTTCTCTTTGGTCTGGATCCTTTCATCTGGTTCCAATCAGAGGCGGCAGTGTCCCGGTTCCTCCTCCTTCAGAGTGGAGTGCCGGGGGCTTCGCCGTCGCGAGCTGCAGGTGGAACTTCGTCTCATCTCCGTTCTGCTGACTCTGTACTTCTTGGAGGTTGTGGTTTGATCTTACCCACAGTTCCCTGCAGCACCCCTGAGGCGCTTCCTCGAGCCTAAACGCTCGGGGTGGGATGTTCACTTTCGTCACTCAGTGAGCCCGAAGCCTGAGGAACGAGACGCCAGGAAAACTTTCCTCTCCATCGATCAGAGAAGAGTACAATGCTCAGTGGGACTCTGTCCAGCGCTCAGGGAGACTCTGTCCAGCGCTCAGAGAGACCCTGTCCAGTGCTCAGAGAGACTCTGTCCAGCGTTCAGAGAGACCCTGTCCAGCTCTCAGAGAGACTCTGTCCAGCGCTCAGAGAGACTCTGTCCAGCGCTCAGGGAGACTCTGTCCAGTGCTCAGAGAGACTCTGTCCAGCTCTCAGAGAGACTCTGTCCAGCGCTCAGGGAGACTCTGTCCAGTGCTCAGAGAGACCCTGTCCAGCTCTCAGAGAGACTCTGTCCAGCGCTCAGAGACCCTGTCCAGCTCTCAGAGAGACACCTGTCCAGTGCTCAGAGAGACACCTGTCCAGTGCTCAGAGAGACTCTGTCCAGCGCTCAGAGAGACACCTGTCCAGCGCTCAGAGAGACACCTGTCCAGCACTCAGAGAGACTCTGTCCAGCTCTCAGAGAGACTCTGCCCAGCGTTCAGAGAGACCCTGTCCAGCGTTCAGAGAGACTCTGTCCAGCACTCAGAGAGACACCTGTCCAGCACTCAGAGAGACTCTGTCCAGCACACAAAGAGAATCTGCCCAGCGCTCAGAGACTCAGTCCAGCTCTCAGAGAGACCCTGTCCAGCACTCAGAGAGACCCTGTCCAGCGCTCAGATAAAATCAGTTCAGTGCTTAGAGACTCTGTCCAGCGCTCAGAGAGACCCTGTCCAGCACTCAGAGAGACTCTGTCCACTCTGTGGTCTGATAGGCTCAGCCTCAGAGGGTCCGTCCATAGACAGGCATGGGCTATCTGTTATCTTAAGGTGAGCTCAGCTGAGGGAGTCGCATCCCACCAGTTACATCACCAGGTAGTTAGCAGTCCAGAACTGTTTATCCAGCAGTTACCTGTAGCTAGCAGTCTCGACTCAGACTCATGCCTCAGAGACCCGAGACTTGACTCAGACTCACGCCTCAGACACTCAAGACTCGACTCAGACTCACACCTCAGAAACTAAAGACTTGACTCAGACTCACACCTCAGAGACTGACTCGTACCTCAGAGACCCGAGACTTGACTCAGACTCACGCCTCAGAAACTAGACTTTACACAGACTCACACCTCAGAGACCTGAGACTTGACTCAGACTCACGCCTCAGAGACTGACTCGCACCTCAGAGACCCGAGACTTGACTCAGATTCACACCTCAGAGACTCAAGACTCAACTTGCACTCCAGCCCCAGTGATTGAAGACTGAACTCAGACACATCTAAGAGAATCGAGACTCAACTCAGACTCACACCTCAGAGACTTGACTCGACCTCACACCTCAGAGACTTGACTCGACCTCTCACCGCAGAGACTCGAATCAGAATTTAACTTTGGACATTGTATATTCAAATTGCACCTCAGAGACTTGCGACTCAAACTTGGTCTTCAAAAGTTAACGAGGATTAGCCCCTCAGAGACTTGAAACATGATTCAAACTCTAACAGAGAGCTGACTCGGACTCGGAATGAAGTCATTCTGAACATCTCTGGGAAGTTATTGAACAAGTGAACCCTGCACTCCACTCTCAGTCTGTAGTTAGTCTAGAACCTCAGGGGAGCCCCAAGGGAACCCAAGGGGATGTTTGCTAGTTACCTCCATATATTACACACACACACACACACACATGCTAATGTGTAGCGCCCCCCGTAGTTGTTAATCAGCCGTATCTAATCTCTGGAGCTTTGTGAGAGGCTGGCTGACCACAGTCACACAGCAGACACCTCTAATCCCTCCACACACTCTCGCTCACTCTGGCGTTCCCACACTGTTCAGCTTCTCTCGTCTTCCGTCTCTTAATGCCTCACCGTGCTGACGAGAGGATGAGGTGAGACAAGAGAGCAGCTCTTCAGGGGAATCATTCTTCCTTAGCCGAGATGGAGTTAGCCACGGGCAGGAGCTTTTCACTAGCAGTGCCCGAAGCTGCAGAGGAGTTTTGTAGATTTCTGTCAGTAGAGAACGCACAGTGACGAGAGAACCCAGCCATAGAGCTCGGATCGGGATCTCTGCCCAGTAGAGGGACTGATAGTTAACGACAAATAAACAAACGCCGCTCAGCTCCGCCCTCTAAAGACGTCATTAACAACCATCAAATAAACAAACGCCGCTCAGCTCCGCCCTCTAAAGACGTCATTAACGACCATCAAATAAACACACGCCGCTCAGCTCCGCCCTCTAAAGACGTCATTAACAACCATCAAATAAACAAACGCCGCTCAGCTCCGCCCTCTAAAGACGTCATTAATGACCATCAAATAAACAAACGCCGCTCAGCTCCGCCCTCTAAAGACATCACTAACAACCATCAAATAAACAAACTCCACTCAGCTCCGCCCTCTAAAGACGTCATTAACAACCATCAAATAAACAAACGCCGCTCAGCTCCGCCCTCTAAAGACGTCACTAACAACCATCAAATAAACAAACGCCGCTCAGCTCCGCCCTCTAAAGACGTCATTAACCACCATCAAATAAACACACGCTGCTCAGCTCCGCCCTCTAAAGACGTCATTAACGACCATCAAATAAACAAACGCCGCTCAGCTCCGCCCTCTAAAGACGTCATTAACGACCATCAAATAAACAAACGCCGCTCAGCTCCGCCCTCTAAAGACATCATTAACGACCATCAAATAAACAAATGCCGCTCAGCTCCGCCCTCTAAAGACGTCATTAACGACCATCAAATAAACAAACGCCGCTCAGCTCCGCCCTCTAAAGACGTCATTAACGACCATCAAATAAACAAACGCCGCTCAGCTCCGCCCTCTAAAGACGTCCTTAACGACCATCAAATAAACAAACGCCGCTCAGCTCCGCCCTCTAAAGACGTCATTAACAACCATCAAATAAACAAACGCCGCTCAGCTCCGCCCTCTAAAGACGTCATTAACGGCCATCAGATAAACAAACGCCGCTCAGCTCCGCCCTCTAAAGACGTCATTAACGACCATCAAATAAACAAACGCCGCTCAGCTCCGCCCTCTAAAGACGTCATTAACAACCATCAAATAAACAAACGCCGCTCAGCTCCGCCCTCTAAAGACGTCATTAACAACCATCAAATAAACAAACGCCGCTCAGCTCCGCCCTCTAAAGACGTCATTAACGGCCATCAGATAAACAAACGCCGCTCAGCTCCGCCCTCTAAAGACGTCATTAACGACCATCAAATAAACAAACGCCGCTCAGCTCCGCCCTCTAAAGACGTCATTAACGACCATCAAATAAACAAACGCCGCTCAGCTCCGCCCTCTAAAGACGTCATTAACGACCATCAAATAAACAAACGTCGCTCAGCTCCGCCCTCTAAAGACGTCATTAACCACCATCAAATAAACAAACGTCGCTCAGCTCCGCCCTCTAAAGACCTCATTAACGACCATCAAATAAACAGACGCCGCTCAGCTCCGCCCTCTAAAGACGTCATTAACGACCATCAAATAAACAAACGCCGCTCAGCTCCGCCCTCTAAAGACGTCATTAACGACCATCAAATAAACAAACGCCGCTCAGCTCCGCCCTCTAAAGACGTCATTAACACCATCAAATAAACAAACGCCGCTCAGCTCCGCCCTCTAAAGACGTCATTAACAACCATCAAATAAACAAACGCCGCTCAGCTCCGCCCTCTAAAGACGTCATTAACGGCCATCAGATAAACAAACGCCGCTCAGCTCCGCCCTCTAAAGACGTCATTAACGACCATCAAATAAACAAACGCCGCTCAGCTCCGCCCTCTAAAGACGTCATTAACAACCATCAAATAAACAAACGCCGCTCAGCTCCGCCCTCTAAAGACGTCATTAACAACCATCAAATAAACAAACGCCGCTCAGCTCCGCCCTCTAAAGACGTCATTAACGGCCATCAGATAAACAAACGCCGCTCAGCTCCGCCCTCTAAAGACGTCATTAACGACCATCAAATAAACAAACGCCGCTCAGCTCCGCCCTCTAAAGACGTCATTAACGACCATCAAATAAACAAACGCCGCTCAGCTCCGCCTCTAAAGACGTCATTAACACCATCAAATAAACAAACGCCGCTCAGCTCCGCCCTCTAAAGACGTCATTAACAACCATCAAATAAACAGACGCCGCTCAGCTCCGCCCTCTAAAGACGTCATTAACAACCATCAAATAAACAAACGCCGCTCAGCTCCGCCCTCTAAAGACGTCATTAACGACCATCAAATAAACAAACGTCGCTCAGCTCCGCCCTCTAAAGACGTCATTAACAACCATCAAATAAACAGACGCCGCTCAGCTCCGCCCTCTAAAGACGTCATTAACAACCATCAAATAAACAAACGCCGCTCAGCTCCGCCCTCTAAAGACGTCATTAACGACCATCAAATAAACAAACGCCGCTCAGCTCCGCCCTCTAAAGACGTCATTAACAACCATCAAATAAACAAACGCCGCTCAGCTCCGCCCTCTAAAGACGTCATTAACGACCATCAAATAAACAAACGTCGCTCAGCTCCGCCCTCTAAAGACCTCATTAACGACCATCAAATAAACAGACGCCGCTCAGCTCCGCCCTCTAAAGACGTCATTAACGACCATCAAATAAACAAACGCCGCTCAGCTCCGCCCTCTAAAGACGTCATTAACGACCATCAAATAAACAAACGCCGCTCAGCTCCGCCCTCTAAAGACGTCATTAACACCATCAAATAAACAAACGCCGCTCAGCTCCGCCCTCTAAAGACGTCATTAACGACCATCAAATAAACAAACGCCGCTCAGCTCCGCCTCTAAAGACGTCATTAACACCATCAAATAAACAAATATCGCTCAGCTCCGCCCTCTAAAGACGTCATTAACAACCATCAAATAAACAAACGCCGCTCAGCTCCGCCCTCTAAAGACGTCATTAACGACCATCAAATAAACAAACGCCGCTCAGCTCCGCCCTCTAAAGACGTCATTAACGACCATCAAATAAACAAACGCCGCTCAGCTCCGCCCTCTAAAGACGTCATTAACAACCATCAAATAAACCAACCATAAAATTACCACTGTAAACGAGTTGAGTGTAACATGTTCTGGTTATGAAAAGTCCCATGATGCGGTTAATATGGAATCAGTGAGTTCTGCTGTGTAGGTTCCACCACTGAGATCACTGCAGAGTTTAACGTGCTGAGCTTTCGGTCTCTGAAGGTGCTTAGATGGTATTCATGCTCGCTCGTCTCTGCATCTTTGTCCCGTTCCTCCTCATTCCCTCTCTCTCTCTCTCCCTCTCTCACTCTCTCCCTCTCTCAGTCGCTCCACTCCACCGCACTGCTTTGTTCTCCCTCTTTTTCTCCGTCCTCCCTCTGTACCGCTGA
>NC_051222.1:880003-885003 GCF_015220715.1 Pygocentrus nattereri | reverse complement strand
GCAGCAAGGCAGGAAACCAACACTGAATGCCCGTGACCTTCGACCCCTCAGGCAGCACTGCATTAAAAACCCACATCATTCTGTAACGGATATTCCCACATGGGCTCAGGAACACTTCGGAAAACCACTGTCAGTGAACTCAGTTCGTCGCTCCATCTACAAGTGCAGGTTAAAACTCTGCCATGCAAAGCGAAGCCACATATCAACACCACCCAGAAACGCCGCCGGCTTCTCTGGGCCGAGCTCATCTGAGATGGACTGACGCAGAGTGGAAAAGTGTCCTGTGGTCTGACGCGTCCACATTTCACACTGTTTCTGGAAATCATGGACGTCGTGTCCTCCGGGCCAAAGAGGAAAAGGACTGTCCGGATTGTTTTCAGCGCAAAGTTCAAAAGCCAGCGTCTCTAATGGTGTGGGGGGGGGTGTTAGTGCCCATGGCAGGGGTAACCTGCACATCTGTGAAGGCCCCATTAATGCTGAAAGGTACATGCAGGTTTTGGAGCAACATCTGCTGCCATCCAAGCAGCGTCTTTTTCAGGGACGTCCTGCTTATTTCAGCAAGACGATGCCGAGCCACATTCTGCACGTGTTCCAACAGCGTGGCTTCGTAGTAAAAGAGTGCGGGTACTAGACTGGCCTGCCTGCAGTCCAGACCGTCTCCCATTGAAAATGTGTGGCGCGTTATGAAGCTCAAAATACGACAGCGGAGACCCCGGACTGCTGAGCAGCTGAAGCTGGACATCAAGCAGGAATGGGAAAGAATTCCACCTACAAAACTTCAACAATCAGTGTCCTCAGTTCCCAAACGCTGATTGAGTGTTAAAGGAAAGGTGATGTAACACAGTGGGAAACACACCCCTGTCCCAACTTCTCTGTGAATATTTGCAGAAAACTATAAAGTTTATCTGTTTGAACATTAAATATCTCATCTTTGTAGTGTGTTCAGCTGAATATGGGTTGGCAGGATGTGCAGATCATGGTCTTCTGTGTTTATTCATGTTTTGTATTAGGCTGCGTTGGTTTCTGTGTCTGGTCTTCTCAGTGCGAGGCGTTCGTGGCTGAGCTCTTATGTAACGTGTTTGACTGCGTGGCTTGTGGTTTCGGCCGCTGTGGAAATTGCTTAGAATTAAATCTAAAATGGGTAATCATGAGGATCCAGCCAGGAGGGAAATGTGAGTAATACGTCTCTCTCTCTCTGCAGGTCCGCGGGGCGTGTGGTCACCCCAGCAGGCTGCAGTCCGGTGGGGTCCAGCGGGGGGTCCGAGACTCGCTCCCCCTCCGAGTTTCAGCCAGACCTGCTGAGGAAACGCTCAGCAGCAGGAGACAGTGAGTGACTCCTCACATTACAGCACTAACTCAGTCTTAGAATCA
The DNA here is from genome assembly GCF_015220715.1 of Pygocentrus nattereri. Taxonomy (NCBI): domain Eukaryota; kingdom Metazoa; phylum Chordata; class Actinopteri; order Characiformes; family Serrasalmidae; genus Pygocentrus; species Pygocentrus nattereri. Next base: position 883,632 of record NC_051222.1, on the reverse strand, counting down.
ATAAGAGCAACGTGATAAATGTCTGAGCAATTAATGAAGATTAATAGACCCTTATTAGTCCTACAGGCAAGGGGTGACACACAGGGGGTCCTGGGGGGTCTGGGACCTCCTGACTAACCCTTTGGACCCCTGAATGTCTTTTTATGGAAAACAGATGAACTAGAAAAGCCCTGTGTCTGAGAGAACGTGTCTGGCTAGTACGGAGTCTGATAAAGGCTGTGCTTATGAGGACATCTAGTGGACAGAGCGAGGAACTGCATTTACAAATCCTGTGCATCTGTGATGGGATTACCTGGGGAGGTCTTCGGTGGTCCGCATCTGTAACAAACATTTATGTTTCTGTGTGTATACACTTTGTATATGCACTATATGGCCAAAAGTATGTGGACACCTGACCATCACATCTGCATGAGCTTCCATAGCCATATCCATAGGTATTCATATGGAGTTGCCCCTCCTTTGCCGCTCTAACAGCTTCCACTCTTCTGGGAATCTTCCTACAGGATGTTGGAGAGGGTCTGTGGGAATCTGTGTCCATTCAGTCTGAAGGGCATCTGTGAGGTCCAGCATCAGTGTCTGACGATAAAGGCTCTTCCCCAAACTGCTGACACAAAGCTGGACTTCCAGACTCGTCCATCAGACTGACAGATAGAGAAGATTCATCCCCCCAGAGAACTCCTTTCCACTGTCCAGTGGTGGTGCTTTACACCCCTCCAGCTGACGCTTGGCATTGAGCATAGTGATCTTAGGCTTGTGTGCAGCTGCTCCGACATGGAGACCCATTTCATGAAGCTGATTTTTATGCACTATGTGCTTCAGTGCTCTGCTGTGTAAGTTAGCGTGGTCCAGCACTTTGCGGCTGAGCTGCTGTTGCTCTGAGATGCATCCATTTTACAGTAATAGCACTTACAGTTGTCTGGGGCAGATCTAGTAGGACACACATTTCACAAACTGACTCGTGGCAGAGGAGGCATCTTATGACAGAGCTATGTTTAAAGTGTCTGAGCTCTTCAGTTTGACCCTTTACTGCCAGTGTTTGTCTATGGGGACTGCATGGCTGTGAGCTTGATTGTATATGCCTGTTAGTAATGGGTGAACTATTAGGAGGGGTGTCTACATACTTTTGCTCATATAGTGTGAACATTTATGTAAAGCGTGTATAATGTGTCTGTATTTGTGTTCTGTAGGGAGTTTGTCGGGGGTCTGCGTCTGTACCGGGCCTTTTACGGTGGTCTGGCTGATCAGCTGTGTGTGAACGAGCTCGCTTCAGGAGACGGATTAGCCTGCTGGAACGGAGCCGACGTGGTCAAGAGGTACACACACACACACACACACACACACCATTTCTCCCTGCAACACATGCATTGTGGACTGTTTCTAATAAAGTGGCCAGTTAACGGAAGTGCAAGGCAGGTGTTTCTGATAAAGTGGCCAGTTAGTGGAAGCACAAGGTGAGTGTTTCTAATAAAGTGGCCAGTGAGTGGAAGCACAAAGTAGGTGTTTCTAATAAAGTGGCCAGTGAGTGGAAGCACAAGGTGGGTGTTTCTAATAAAGTGGCCAGTTAGTGGAAGCACAAGGTGAGTGTTTCTAATAAAGTGGCCAGTTAGTGGAAGCACAAGGTGGGTGTTTCTGATAAAGTGGCCAGTGAGTGGAAGCACAAGGTGGGTGTTTCTAATAAAGTGGCCAGTTAGTGGAAGCACAAGGTGGGTGTTTCTAATAAAGTGGCCAGTGAGTGGAAGCACAAGGTAGGTGTTTCTAATAAAGTGGCCAGTCAGTGGAAGCACAAGGCAGGTGTTTCTAATAAAGTGGCCAGTGAGTGGAAGTAGAAGGTGGGTGTTTCTAATAAAGTGGCCAGTGAGTGGAAGCACAAGGTGGGTGTTTCTAATAAAGTGGCCAGTCAGTGGAAGCACAAGGTGGGTGTTTCTAATAAAGTGGCCAGTGAGTGGAAGCACAAGGTGGGTGTTTCTAATAAAGTGGCCAGTGAGTGGAAGCACAAGGTGGGTGTTTCTAATAAAGTGGCCAGTCAGTGGAAGCACAAGGTGGGTGTTTCTAATAAAGTGGCCAGTGAGTGGAAGCACAAGGTGGGTGTTTCTAATAAAGTGGCCAGTGAGTGGAAGCACAAGGTAGGTGTTTCTAATAAAGTGGCCAGTCAGTGGAAGCACAAGGTGGGTGTTTCTAATAAAGTGGCCAGTGAGTGGAAGCACAAGGTGGGTGTTTCTAATAAAGTGGCCAGTGAGTGGAAGCACAAGGCGGGTGTTTCTAATAAAGTGGCCAGTGAGTGGAAGCACAAAGTAGGTGTTTCTAATAAAGTGGCCGGTTAGTGGAAGCACAAAGTAGGTGTTTCTAATAAAGTGGCCAGTTAGTGGAAGCACAAAGTAGGTGTTTCTAATAAAGTGGCCAGTGAGTGGAAGCACAAGGTGGGTGTTTCTAATAAAGTGGCCAGTGAGTGGAAGCACAAGGCAGGTGTTTCTAATAAAGTGGCCAGTTAGTGGAAGCACAAGGTGGGTGTTTCTAATGAAGTGGCCAGTGAGTGGAAGCACAAGGTGGGTGTTTCTAATAAAGTGGCCAGTCAGTGGAAGCACAAGGCCGGTGTTTCTAATAAAGTGGCCAGTGAGTGGAAGCACAAGGTGGGTGTTTCTAATAAAGTGGCCAGTGAGTGGAAGCACAAGGCCGGTGTTTCTAATAAAGTGGCCAGTGAGTGGAAGCACAAGGTGGGTGTTTCTAATAAAGTGGCCAGTCAGTGGAAGCACAAGGTGGGTGTTTCTAATAAAGTGGCCAGTGAGTGGAAGCACAAGGTTGGTGTTTCTAATAAAGTGGCCAGTAAGTGGAAGCACAAGGTTGGTGTTTCTAATAAAGTGGCCAGTAAGTGGAAGCACACGTTGGGTGTTTCTAATAAAGTGGCCAGTGAGTGGAAGCACAAGGTGGGTGTTTCTAATAAAGTGGCCAGTAAGTGGAAGCACAAGGTGGGTGTTTCTAATAAAGTGGCCAGTAAGTGGAAGCACACGTTGGGTGTTTCTAATAAAGTGGCCAGTGAGTGGAAGCACAAGGTGGGTGTTTCTAATAAAGTGGCCAGTCAGTGGAAGCACAAGGCAGGTGTTTCTAATAAAGTGGCCAGTGAGTGGAAGCACAAGGTGGGTGTTTCTAATAAAGTGGCCAGTGAGTGGAAGCACAAGGTGGGTGTTTCTAATAAAGTGGCCAGTGAGTGGAAGCACAAGGTAGGTGTTTCTAATAAAGTGGCCAGTTAGTGGAAGCACAAGGTGGGTGTTTCTAATAAAGTGGCCAGTGAGTGGAAGCACAAGGCAGGTGTTTCTAATAAAGTGACCAGTGAGTGGAAGCACAAGGTGGGTGTTTCTAATAAAGTGGCCAGTGAGTGGAAGCACAAGGTGGGCGTTTCTAATAAAGTGGCCAGTGAGTGGAAGCACAAGGTGGGCGTTTCTAATAAAGTGACCAGTGAGTGGAAGCACAAGGTTGGTGTTTCTAATAAAGTGGCCAGTGAGTGGAAGCACAAGGTGGGCGTTTCTAATAAAGTGGCCAGTGAGTGGAAGCACAAGGCCGGTGTTTCTAATAAAGTGGCCAGTGAGTGGAAGCACAAGGTGGGTGTTTCTAATAAAGTGGCCAGTGAGTGGAAG
>NC_051222.1:832503-860003 GCF_015220715.1 Pygocentrus nattereri | reverse complement strand
GAGGCTGCCCTTTATGTGACAGTGGAGATAAACGATCTGCTCGCCCAGAGACATGAGCACACACACACACACACACACACACACACACACACACACACACACACACACACACACATATACACACACAGGGGTCAGCTGGCAGATGCTGCATGTTGGCTCCCTGCAACCAGCCGGCTCTTTGCCTTTAGGGCCGACTGTGTGGTGAAATCTTTCCGGCCTCATCCGTGCACATCCGGAAGGTTTTTTAAAAATGTATCTTTTTTCCCTGTTTTCTCCAAAACATCTTCATCCACTCCGACAGCGTGATCTGAAAACTCTTAAAAACGTACACATGGACATACCAGCCCAGTAGGGGGCGATAATACCTCATAAAACTTGATGTAAAATGACATTAGAGCGCAAAACTGATTTACCTACAAACTGACGGCATCGTTACAAACAGACTGGCGGGCTGGCAGACTTCCATAATTCAGTATCCGTCCGATTCAGTCCGATTCCTGCCTGAAAATAAAAGCTTAAAAAGCGAAAGAAAGCCGACCGCATACTGTCATGTGGTTTATCTGGAGAAAATGTGATTAAACTTGGGACTAGAACATAGATCCTTGGGAACACAGGCCCCTGACAACATAGAACGCTGGAACACAGAACCAGGAAATATAGAACTCTGTAACATAGAAACTGGTAATATAGGGCTCTAAGATCCTCAGGGTCCTGGAAACTTATGGTCCTGGGAATATAGGGCCTTGGAAACTCATGTCCCTGGGAATATAGGGCCCTGGAAACTTATGGTCCTGGGAATATAGGGCCCTGGAAACTCATGGTCCTGGGAATATAGGGCCCTGAAAACACAGGGCAGTGGGAACATAGGACTCTAGTAACATAGAAACCTGTGGACATAAGACCCTCTGAATATAGGGCCCTGGAAATGCATGGTCCTGGGAATATAGGGCCCTGGAAATGCATGGTCCTGGGAATATAGGGCCCTGGAAACATGTGGTCCAGGGAATATAGGGACCTGAAAACACAGGGCAGTGTGAATATAGGACTGTGGTAACATAGAAACTGGGAATATAGGGCCCTGGGAACGTAGGCCTCTGAGAGCATAAGGCTCTGGGAACATAGAACCCTAGGAATAAAGGGCATTGGAAACATTGGGCCCTGTGGACAAAGGGCTCTAGGACCCTTGGAATGCGGGGCTGTCTAAATCACAAAGAGGGAAGACAGAGCTTGGAGAACAAAGGGCTCTGGGAGTGTAGAGGTCTGAGAATATAGTGCCTTGGGAACGTAGGGACGGCCCCAACTTAACAACTCCGCTCAGGCTGAGGGAAGAGTGTGACGACTTCGGCATGCTAATTAGCTCGGTACATTTAATTAGGGGCCGCTTTGTTCGCCTCGTTAGCCCTGTGGCTCCAGCTCAGAAGATTAGAAACCTCAGACACCAAACGTGGTCAGTTACATCGGTGGACTTTCTGCTGAACGCCCGTTTTAACTGTCTGGAGTGTGACCAGTGATCAGCCAATCAAGTGAGGTGATGAAATGACATGCTGTTTGAGCTGAAGACGTTTTGACAGGGTAATCTAATCCGCTCTTAGCGGCTACATTAACAGGCCTAAATTCCTCCCGGATTGGAGAGGAATGGGGGGGGGGGGGCGTTGTACTTTCCTCCCGAGCCTCTGAAAGTGGGCTGCCGTGAGGCGTCTTCCCTAAGAGACTCTGTAATTAGAGCAGTCCTGGTTTGAATCCAGGATGAGAGCAGAAGAGCAGAGGCTCGGCGCGAGGTTGATTCATTAGCTCCAGGCCGCGGCTGAACCTAGCCGGTGGAAAATTACATCGGCTTTTTAATGGACGCGCTGCGAATGCTAATGGCCTCGGTTCACCTGGGTCGAGGGACTGCTAAGCAAGTTCATAAAGCACAATCAGGCAAAAAAAGAGAGGCAAAAGTCAAAGTACTCTCATCAGCAAATCGCACCTTCTGGTGTGGGCATATGTTCCCCGAACCGCGGAGGTTAGACTCTGCTGCACTTTCCGTGCCTGAATCCAGGTTTTTCTTCCTGCTGTTTTGTTCGGAGCGTGCTTTGGCAGTAGATTCTACCGTGGGATGCGACTGGCAGTGGGTCGCTAGTAAATTGGATTACGCTGGCGTGTCAATTAGACCTTCTCAAAATAGCATTAGAGCATCTTCTCTTCTTTGGGTCGTGGGTATTTTACTCCCAGTCGTTGTGAAGCATTTGCATGGTCAGATCGTTAAATGTCACAGAGACTGATTCACTGCCAGATTAAGGGACAGTTTTACAGCCGAAGATTAGACGTGGATTATAAACCATTTGCATTCGCTGTCAAGGCTAGTTTAGCGCGGGATTAGCTTTCATGTCTCTTCCAGAATGGAAAAAGGACGCTAATGCTTTCCGTTCGATTTGTCGCTGTGGTCCAGAGGATGTCCTTCTGAATGTGTATGGGGAAAAAAAAAGAGCAACGAATTTGCTGTCTGGTCAATTTGGGTGAGTTTGGGTCAGTGGTCGGACGACCTGCCGCTGATTCAGGAGGTCATGGGTTAGATCCCAGCTGATGGCCACTGCTGTTCTGCTCTTGACCCGCTCTTGATTCCTCCAGACGGCCTCTGTGGCTGCGAGTGGTTCAGGAGGATCTAGCTGCAAGCACCAAGCCAGGCCAAGCTTCGGCATGGGGCAACTATAGAGCAGGCTGCCGCAGTCGGTCGGATGAAGGGGTGGAGCGGGAGCTCTCGGTGAGGCCAGGTGGATAAACGGTCAAGGTTTATGGTTAATCATTCTCCCAACAGATTTACCCATTTACACCAGCTGATGTCAGCAGTGTGGGCCTCAGAGAAAGAGATGATGGCCAGAACCTCCACATGAGCTAGTAAGCTACCTAAAACACGGAGTAAACGCGATCCACCTTCGTTCAGGTGTGTACCGTGACGAATCGTCTCTGAACTGTTTATTTACACCAGCAAACCTGTGGATTGTGGACCGTTAAGCTGTGACCAAGGCCAGTTTATCACAGGGTTTGTGTCGTTTTGCTTACAGAAGTAAAGCAACGCCATTTGTTTACTTTCAGCCTCCATTTATGGAGCTTGTAGGTCAGTGTAGGCCACTGGTCAGACAACCTGGCACAGATTCAAGAGGTCATAGGTTTGATCCCAGCTGATAGCCGCCGCTGTTATGCTCTTGACCCCGTATTCCTCCAGCCGGCCTGTGTGACCGCCAGCGTTAGTGTGAGCTGCTCTGCTTGGGAAATCCGCCGTCACTCTTTCTTAGACGCTCCAGACAGAATTATTACCAGCCTTTCCTGATGAGATGTGTCGTGAACAGATGTTATTAGTTTACAGCAGGATTAGCAGTTGTTGACTCCCAGAAGCGGAAAGGTGCGAATGCTGTCCTTTGATTTGTGACCGTGGTCTGGACGGCGTCTTTGGACGGCATCTTTGGGAAATGGTTATTCTCTCCGGTCAGTGCAGCCGAGTAATCAGACAGTCTGGCTCTGGTTCAGGATCTCATAGGGTTGATCGCAGCTGCCGTCGTGCTCTTGATCCCGTAATCCTCCAGGTGGTCTCTGTGGCTGTGGATGGTCCTGTAATATTGAGCTTGGATGAATGTTACCCACCCTAAGCCACTTCACCCAGTCTGCGTGCCTGGTCACCAGCAGAACCAGCATACATTACGTCTTGGATGCTGGGTGGCCGGCTAGACCAGCGCTAGACCAGCTTAGACCAGCACTAGACCATCTTAGACCAGCACTAGACCATCTTGGACCAGTACAAGACCAGCACTAAACCAGCTTAGACCAGCTTAGACCAGCACTAGACCAGCTTAGACCAGCACTAGACCATCTTAGACCAGCACTAGACCAGCGCTAGACCAGCTTAGACCAGCACTAGACCAGCTTAGACCAGTACAAGACCAGCACTAAACCAGCTTAGACCAGCTTAGACCAGCACTAGACCAGCTTAGACCAGCACTAGACCAGCACTAGACCAGCTTAGACCAGCACTAGACCAGCTTAGACCAGCTTAGACCAGCACTAGACCAGCTTAGACCAGCACTAGACCAGCACTAGACCAGCTTAGACCAGCACAAGACCAGCTTAGACCAGCAAGGAATGTTACTGCTTTTTCACCAGGGTGGCTAGCGGTCCTTTAAAAGGGATGGTTATCTAGAACGCTAACCACATTAGCTTGTAAGCTAGCTAACACGGGTTTTTCCTCTTGTACGGACTGAGAGAGCTGTTGCTCGGTCTGAGCCTGGACTGCGGCGCTGGACCTGTGCGGTCCTTTTTTCTTGAAACCTGAGGCTTGTTGCCAGACGATGCTAGATTAGCGCGGGAATGCTAACGGCCGCCTTCGATTTGTCGCTGTGCTCCAGAAGATGTCCTTATGAATGTGTTTGGGAAAAAAAGAGGGATGGCTTTGCTGTGTGGTCAATGTAGGCCGGTGGTCAGACAACTGGCACTGATTCAAGAGGTCGTAGGTTAGATCCCAGTTGATGGCTGCAGACCCCGTGTCTGCCAGTGTTAGCAAAAGCTGCTTTGCTAAGGAAGCAGTATCTCCACTTCGTATGCCGTCCTTTACAGACCGACTCAAGGAGAACGAGCTGAATGGACAGTTTTGGATGTTTTAGACAGACGGAAATCTTTCAGTCCCTGCAGACGTGACCAGACCAGTGGTCAGTGTTCTGTAGAAATCATGTCCCTGACCGGAGGCGCGCTGAATGCTCAGGTGGAGGAGGACGAGGAAAGAGCATCAGATGACCTTAAACAGCCGTTGTGCCGTTCATTGTCTGAAATGTGTCTCTCGCTCCGCTGTGAGAGTATTTCTGAGCTCCGTGTCTGAAACGGGAGGGAACTGTCCGGCATGTGGCCACGTTTCAGGGCTGGTTGCCTCCGCTTTACTGGCTCGGATGCAGAGGGAAGGCGGATATCAGGGCTGGGATCAGAGGATTAATCTACGGCTGGTTTCATGCCGTGAAATGTTACGCAAAACATTTAAAAAAGGATTAAAAACTTCACACATTTCAAATGTTCTTCATACGTCACATCATTTCGGCTATAAGCTCATCAGATACGTGTTATTTATCATAGATTTGAGTGTTTGTTTAATTTTTATGTACATTTACGGCATTTTGGCAGATGCTCGTTTCCAGAGTGACTTACAGTTTGATCATTTTACACAGGTGGTGTTAGGAGTCTTGCCCAAGGACTCTTATTGGTGTGGTGTAGGGTGGTTACCCAGGCGGGCCACTGAACCCCAGTCTACAGCGTAGAAGGCAGAGGTGTTACCCTCTACACTAACCAACCAACCACTAATGTCAAAAGATGAACCAATTATTGTTTTTTTTTCTAGTTTTATATAGTTTGTTTATTTGATGGTTGTTATTATTTGCCATTTCAGACGTTTGTAAATTGTTTGAAGGAGTTTGTCAGGCAGCGAATGCTATCTTGTTTAGCATGTGTGCTAGCCCCGTCTCATTGTTGTCCTCAGGCATTAATTACCCATCATGCCCTTGGCTGTGTTCCATGCTGAAGGGTCTTTATTAGGCTCCTGTTTTCTGTCCTGCTAATGATGGTGATAAATCTTAGAAAGCCTGGTCTGTTTTTTCCTTGCACAACAGCCATGAACAGTTTCTGACCTCAGCACAGGTCAGAGTTTTGTGGGCCTGTTGTTTGTTTGGTCTGACCTTTGACCTGTGCGCTGGAGAAGTTTTAGAAGGTCATGGCTGTTTCCTGACCCTCACCCTGTCCTCCGTAGCTTTAGCGCATGTGCTCGTTCTGCAGTTTTCCGTGGTGCTTTCAGGGAAGGCCTCTCATAGAGATCTGTGATAACGTGCGGAGGGTGGAGGAGTGTTTGGATTTGCTGTGGGATGTTGACCCTCCCGTGGCGCTAGATCTGTTAGCTTTCTGGAGCATGAACATTCGAGCTGAAGTTCAGAAGCACGGCGGGGTCAGAAAAATAAGCCTCCATCCAGCAGCTTCCAGGAGGGATGAAGGACGGGACTGAACAGAGGCTGAAAATTTTGCTGAGATGGAATGAGAGATCTGAACCACGCTGGAGCTCAGAGTCCCAGCTGCAGCACATCCCGGCACAGCGTTCCTGCTCCGCTGTTTTCAGTCCTGGGGTGATGAGAATAAACCGACACGCTGAGTTATACTAATGACCATCAGCACCATCAGGAGGACTCATCAGTGTCATCCCCATTATCATTATCATCATTACCATGGCAATTATCATCACCGTGGCCATCATCGTCTTTATGACTGTCGTCATTATTGTCATCAAAATGATCTTCACCATTTCATCCTTTCATCCTCAACATCTTCGTTATCATTGTCATCGTTAAGGTCATTATCACTGTCTTGATCATCGTCGTTGATTTTGTTACCACCATAATCAGCGATCCTCATCGTTATCAATGCCATCATTGTCGTTATTTTTATTACCATCATCGTTATCGTATTGCCGTTATTATCCCCGTTATTATCATTACCATTACTGTCATTACCGTTATTATCCCCATCATTATCATTACCATTACTGTCATTACTGTTATTATCCCCATCATTATCATTACCATTACTGTCATTACTGTTATTATCCCCGTCATTATCATTACCATTACTGTCATTACTGTTATTATCCCCGTTATTATCATTACCATTACTGTCATTACTGTTATTATCCCCGTCATTGTCATTACCATTACTGTCATTACCGTTATTATCCCCATTATTATCATTACCATTACTGTCATTACCGTTATTATCCCCGTTATTATCATTACCATTACTGTCATTACTGTTATTATCCCCGTCATTGTCATTACCATTACTGTCATTACCGTTATTATCCCCATTATTATCATTACCATTACTGTCATTACTGTTATCCCCATCATTATCATTACCATTACTGTCATTACTGTTATTATCCCCGTTATTATCATTACCATTACTGTCATTACCGTTATTATCCCCGTTATTATCATTACCATTACTGTCATTACTGTTATTATCCCCGTCATTGTCATTACCATTACTGTCATTACCGTTATTATCCCCGTCATTGTCATTACCATTACTGTCATTACTGTTATTATCCCCATCATTATCATTATCATTACTGTCATTACTGTTATTATCCCCGTCATTATCATTACCATTACTGTCATTACTGTTATTATCCCCATCATTATCATTACCATTACTGTCATTACTGTTATTATCCCCGTCATTGTCATTACCATTACTGTCATTACTGTTATTATCCCCGTTATTATCATTACCATTACTGTCATTACTGTTATTATCCCCATTATTATCATTACCATTACTGTCATTACCGTTATTATCCCCGTCATTGTCATTACCATTACTGTCATTACTGTTATTATCCCCATCATTATCATTATCATTACTGTCATTACTGTTATTATCCCCGTCATTATCATTACCATTACTGTCATTACCGTTATTATCCCCGTCATTATCATTACCATTACTGTCATTACTGTTATCCCCATCATTATCATTACCATTACTGTCATTACTGTTATTATCCCCGTTATTATCATTACCATTACTGTCATTACTGTTATTATCCCCATCATTATCATTACCATTACTGTCATTACTGTTATTATCCCCGTTATTATCATTACCATTACTGTTATTATCCCCGTCATTATCATTACCATTACTGTCATTACTGTTATTATCCCCATCATTATCATTATCATTACTGTCATTACTGTTATTATCCCCGTTATTATCATTATCATTACTGTCATTACTGTTATTATCCCCGTTATTATCATTACCATTACTGTCATTACTGTTATTATCCCCATCATTATCATCACCATTACTGTCATTACTGTTATTATCCCCATCATTATCATTACCATTACTGTCATTACTGTTATTATCCCCGTCATTATCATTATCATTACTGTCATTACTGTTATTATCCCCACCATTATCATTACCATTACTGTCATTACTGTTATTATCCCCATCATTATCATTACCATTACTGTCATTACTGTTATTATCCCCATCATTATCATTACCATTACTGTCATTACTGTTATTATCCCCGTCATTATCATTACCATTACTGTCATTACTGTTATTATCCCCGTCATTATCATTACCATTACTGTCATTACTGTTATTATCCCCATTATTATCATTACCATTACTGTCATTACTGTTATTATCCCCATCATTATCATTACCATTACTGTCATTACTGTTATTATCCCCGTTATTATCATTACCATTACTGTCATTACTGTTATTATCCCCGTCATTATCATTACCATTACTGTTATTATCCCCGTCATTATCATTACCATTACTGTCATTACCGTTATTATCCCCATTATTATCATTACCATTACTGTCATTACCGTTATTATCCCCGTTATTATCATTACCATTACTGTCATTACTGTTATTATCCCCATTATCATTATCATTACTGTCATTACTGTTATTATCCCCGTTATTATCATTACCATTACTGTCATTACTGTTATTATCCCCATCATTATCATTACCATTACTGTCATTACTGTTATTATCCCCATTATTATCATTACCATTATTGTCATTGCTGTTATTATCCCTGTCATTATCATTACCATTACTGTCATTACTGTTATTATCCCCGTCATTATCATTACCATTACTGTCATTACTGTTATTATCCCCGTTATTATCATTACCATTACTGTCATTACTGTTATTATCCCCGTCATTATCATTATCATTACTGTCATTACTGTTATTATCCCCGTTATTATCATTACCATTACTGTCATTACTGTTATTATCCCCGTCATTATCATTACCATTACTGTCATTACTGTTATTATCCCCGTCATTATCATTATCATTACTGTCATTACTGTTATTATCCCCATCATTATCATTACCATTACTGTCATTACTGTTATTATCCCCGTCATTATCATTACCATTACTGTCATTACCGTTATTATCCCCGTCATTATCATTATCATTACTGTCATTACTGTTATTATCCCCGTTATTATCATTACCATTACTGTCATTACTGTTATTATCCCCATCATTATCATTATCATTACTGTCATTACTGTTATTATCCCCGTTATTATCATTATCATTACTGTCATTACTGTTATTATCCCCATCATTATCATTACCATTACTGTCATTACTGTTATTATCCCCATCATTATCATTACCATTACTGTCATTACCGTTATTATCCCCGTCATTATCATTATCATTACTGTCATTACTGTTATTATCCCCGTTATTATCATTACCATTACTGTCATTACTGTTATTATCCCCGTCATTATCATTATCATTACTGTCATTACTGTTATTATCCCCGTCACTATCATTACCGTTACTGTCATTACTGTTATTATCCCCGTCATTATCATTACCATTACTGTCATTACTGTTATTATCCCCATCATTATCATTACCATTACTGTCATTACCGTTATTATCCCCGTCATTATCATTATCATTACTGTCATTACTGTTATTATCCCCATCATTATCATTATCATTACTGTCATTACTGTTATTATCCCCATTATTATCATTACCATTACTGTCATTACTGTTATTATCCCCATCATTATCATTACCATTACTGTCATTACTGTTATTATCCCCGTCATTACCATTACTGTCATTACTGTTATTATCCCCATTATTATCATTACCATTACTGTCATTACTGTTATTATCCCCATTATTATCATTATCATTACTGTCATTACTGTTATTATCCCCATTATTATCATCACCATTACTGTCATTACTGTTATTATCCCCGTCATTACCATTACTGTCATTACTGTTATTATCCCCATTATTATCATTACCATTACTGTCATTACTGTTATTATCCCCATTATTATCATTATCATTACTGTCATTACTGTTATTATCCCCATTATTATCATTACCATTACTGTCATTACTGTTATTATCCCCATCATTATCATTACCATTACTGTCATTACTGTTATTATCCCCGTCATTACCATTACTGTCATTACTGTTATTATCCCCGTTATTATCATTACCATTACTGTCATTACTGTTATTATCCCCATCATTATCATTATCATTACTGTCATTACTGTTATTATCCCCATTATTATCATTACCATTACTGTCATTACTGTTATTATCCCCATCATTATCATTACCATTACTGTCATTACTGTTATTATCCCCGTCATTACCATTACTGTCATTACTGTTATTATCCCCATTATTATCATTACCATTACTGTCATTACTGTTATTATCCCCGTCATTATCATTACCATTACTGTCATTACTGTTATTATCCCCGTCATTACCATTACTGTCATTACTGTTATTATCCCCATTATTATCATTACCATTACTGTCATTACTGTTATTATCCCCGTCATTATCATTACCATTACTGTCATTACTGTTATTATCCCCGTTATTATCATTATCATTACTGTCATTACTGTTATTATCCCCATTATTATCATTACCATTACTGTCATTACTGTTATTATCCCCGTCATTATCATTATCATTACTGTCATTACTGTTATTATCCCCGTCATTATCATTATCATTACTGTCATTACTGTTATTATCCCCGTTATTATCATCACCATTACTGTCATTACTGTTATTATCCCCGTCATTACCATTACTGTCATTACTGTTATTATCCCCATTATTATCATTATCATTACTGTCATTACTGTTATTATCCCCATTATTATCATTACCATTACTGTCATTACCGTTATTATCCCCGTCATTATCATTACCATTACTGTCATTACCGTTATTATCCCCGTCATTATCATTACCATTACTGTCATTACCGTTATTATCCCCATTATTATCATTACCATTACTGTCATTACTGTTATTATCCCCATTATTATCATCACCATTACTGTCATTACTGTTATTATCCCCGTCATTATCATTATCATTACTGTCATTACTGTTATTATCCCCGTTATTATCATTACCATTACTGTCATTACTGTTATTATCCCCGTCATTATCATTATCATTACTGTCATTACTGTTATTATCCCCATTATTATCATTACCATTACTGTCATTACTGTTATTATCCCCGTCACTATCATTACCATTACTGTCATTACTGTTATTATCCCCATTATTATCATTACCATTACTGTCATTACTGTTATTATCCCCATCATTATCATTACCATTATTGTCATTACCGTTATTATCCCCGTTATTATCATTACCATTACTGTCATTACTGTTATTATCCCCATCATTATCATTACCATTACTGTCATTACTGTTATTATCCCCATCATGCTGTTCATCATCATCATCTCTGTTTTAATATACCTGTAATTTTGTTCATATTTTTAGTAGAACGGCCTTGTTGTCATTAACATTATTCCGTCGTTGTGCTGGTCCTCTGTGCTGGAGTTCCTGCGCAGCTGTAAGTCCTGCCGTGTTTAAGGAGTGGGGCGTGCGGGTGAATCAGAGCGCCGGTACGCAGAGCGTTTAAAGACGAGTGCGGTGAGGATGCAGAGTCATTTCCATAAATCTCCCAGCCTGTCGTTTGAATAAACATAGAGGTGCCAGAAATCCAATGCATAACTAAGTAGCGGGTGAGCGTAAACGCCGTTGATATTCCCATGGCAGCAGTGGCGGTGGTGGCAGGAGGGGGGTGGGGGCTTTATACGGCCCTAATGAAGAGTGCTGGTGTGACCGTGTTTCCGTGGTAACGGCCAGTCCCCGGGTTCACTGTTCCGTGATCTGTCCACATGAAAGCGGCTCGGTTGAGATGCCATGGGGAACCGTAAACATGGATAAGGCAGGGGGTTTGGGGGAAGAGGGGGGCGCCGGGGGCTGAGCCCTGTGAGCACTGAGCTATAAAATTGACCTGGAATCAGTAGCAGCGCGGATGATCAGGACATGAAGCGTGAGGGGCGTCAAACTGCCGGACGACACGCCAGCTGCATAGCTAGCAGGTCCAGGCATGTACGGTGCAGCACTCACAGACGGGCTCTTCTTTCCTTTCACTGTTTATGAACAATAACGACGTCAGGACTGAGGAATAACACTGTGGAATTAGGAAATGTCCATGAACTGTCGCATCATAAACAAATCTAAACCATCTGGCCTCACCAGGAGCCCCCTGGGAAGCTCCTCCCGCCAGTCTGAGGAACAGACACATGGGCTGAGACCCTGTTTGCTGCTCGAAATGACACAGTTTTTACATTTAAAGGAACATTGGAGCCCAAATGAATAATTCAGCCGTCACTGTATGTGTGGTCAGCATGCCTGCTGTCCTCCTAGAGCAGAGCTGCGGCGTCTCCAGGGAGAGATTTTCAGATTTAAAGGCTAAAATCACCTTCTGATGATGGATCTTGAAGGTGGAAGTCTTATTAATGTCTTATTACACGTGTATGACTGTGGTTTCAACTCGCTGTTACGTTAGAACGGATTACTCAGGTGACAGAAAGCAAGCTAGAAGCTAAAGCGAGCAGTGTAGCTAGCTGGCTAATGCTAGTTTGGAGGTGTTTATTAGCCTGTAGCTCATGACTGGGCGGCGCCACAGGGATGCGTGCTGAGTGTTGTGTTGTGCTACAGAGTAATTAACACAAAAGTGACATTAAATTCCCCTTTAAAGGAAATTCAGCAGCTCCACTGTTTCCGCATGTTCTTTGCGTTTAGCGCTTAGTGTAAACTTCCTCGAACTGTCCTCCAGATGGTGAAAGCTTTCATGCAGGCAGGTTTGTCCAAACTTTTCCCAGGCCACTGTGGGTTAATGAGGCTCTCTTGGTGCTGTTTCATCCAACGCTGCAAGTTTGACTCCGGCGGACCCAGCGGGGGGATTTTTCCGGAGGCTACATCCACACACATCTTTTTTGTAGGAGACGGTGTCAGTCAGGGCTCGTCTGCTGTAATAAGATGTGGAACACTTTAATTTAGCGCTGGACGGGGCTGGACTGTGGGCAGAGGAATAGATATCACAGCCCTGCTGGAGTCTCTGATGAGTTATAGTCTTACCACGGCTCCCTTCGGCGCCGGCACCGTTAGCGCGGCCTGTGTTTGAGAGTGACGGCTCCGGGTCTGCTTTCTGCCCCAACACAAACCTGTAGGTGTCGTAGCAGATACAGCGTTGGGAATGCTGACGCTCCGGCTTGACTTGTTCCAGTCGGGCATGTAACTTCTGCTGAGGAATTTTCTGTTTTTGTTAAACTACACTCGTTTACATGGATACACTACACTCGTTTACATGGATACACTACACTCGTTTACATGGTTAAACTACACTCATTTACATGGATACACTCCACTCGTTTACATGGATACACTCCACTCGTTTACATGGATACACTCCACTCGTTTACATGGATACACTACACTCGTTTACATGGATACACTCCACTCGTTTACATGGATACACTCCACTCGTTTACATGGATACACTCCACTCGTTTACATGGTTAAACTACACTCGTTTACATGGATACACTCCACTCGTTTACATGGATACACTCCACTCGTTTACATGGATACACTACACTCGTTTACATGGTTACACTACACTCGTTTACATGGATACACTACACTCGTTTACATGGTTAAACTACACTCGTTTACATGGATACACTCCACTCGTTTACATGGATACACTACACTCGTTTACATGGATACACTACACTCGTTTACATGGATACACTACACACGTTTACATGGATACACTACACTCGTTTACATGGATACACTACACTCGTTTACATGGATACACTCCACTCGTTTACATTGCTACACTCCACGCGTTTACATGGATACACTACACTCGTTTACATGGATACACTCCACTCGTTTACATTGCTACACTCCACTCGTTTACATGGATACACTACACACGTTTACATGGATACACTACACTCGTTTACATGGATACACTACACTCGTTTACATGGATACACTCCACTCGTTTACATTGCTACACTACATTCGTTTACATGGATACACTCCACTCGTTTACATGGATACACTCCACTCGTTTACATGGATACACTACACTCGTTTACATTGCTGCACTACACTCGTTTACATGGATACACTACACTCGTTTACATGGTTACACTACACTCGTTTACATTGCTACACTACATTCGTTTACATGGTTACACTACACTCGTTTACATGGATACACTCCACTCGTTTACATGGATACACTCCACTCGTTTACATGGATACACTACACTCGTTTACATTGCTACACTACACTCGTTTACATGGATACACTCCACTCGTTTACATGGATACACTACACTCGTTTACATTGTTACACTACACTCATTTACATTGTTACACTACACTCGTTTACATTGTTACACTACACTCGTTTACATGGTTACACTACACTCGTTAGCCTAGTCACACCACTCTTATTTCCGTGGTTACACTCTACCCATTTCAAAGAATAGAGGGTGGCTAAAGCAAACTGTGCCTGAGCAGACGGGCTTCGTGTGAGGGGTTTCTGATAAAGTGGCCGGAGAGCGTATGTCCTGTTTCTTAGGAACATTTTGAAAAACCTGATTGGCTGAGAACACTGTGTGCAGAGAAGAAGCCGTGAATCTAAAGCACAATCCCTGCCCTCCTCCTCCAGATGATTCAGACAGCACTCGCTCAGATCACACTGTCACCTGGAAATTGAAGAGAGAGTGAGAATGAGAGCAGCGGAGGGAGAAATGAGAGCCAGGAAGTGAGAGAGAGAGAGAGAGTGGCAGACGGAGAGAGAGAGAGAGAGAGAGAGAGAGAGAGAGTGGCAGACAGAGAGAGAGAGAGAGAGAGAGACAGAGAGAGAGAGACAGAGAGAGAGAGACAGAGAGAGAGAGAGAGAGAGAGAGTGGCAGACAGAGAGAGAGAGAGAGAGAGAGAGAGAGAGAGAGAGTGGCAGACGGAGAGAGAGAGAGAGAGAGAGAGAGAGAGAGTGGCAGACAGAGAGAGAGAGAGAGAGAGAGAGAGAGAGAGAGACAGGCAGACAGAGAAAATAAAAGAATTGAATACCTCGTCATTTCAGGTTGACATTTTGAGGTTAACATAAAATCGAAAACATTAAATAAAACAGAATTAAGCAGTGATTAAGCATTATTATTATTATTATTATTATTATTAATTTCTTGTGTGTTTCCAGGTCATCTTACCATGTTGTTTTTTTGTTTGTTTGTTTTTGATACATATTACAGTATCTCTGTACTGTATTTATATATATTATATATGTACGCACACACATGTAAAATGCTTTTATTTTTCTTCCCAGTGTGTTAAAGTCAGTAAATAAACAGTATTTGTGTATTAAAATGTACAGAAATGTGTAACATATTTAAAATCAACAACAACCAGGGTCCTGACCGGGGGTGCACAAACTTTTGCACACCGCTGTATATGAATGTATTATATATATATATATATGTGGCATAAACGTCTGCCTGGACTCTGCTGAGCGGCTCTGATGTGGTGTCAGTGCTCATGTCTGGTTAGTAAAGCCCTGCTGTTGGGCCGGCGCCGCCGACGTTTACTTAGCTTTAGCGGCTTTAGCGTGAAGAGAGGACTGAACGAGCTTCCGCGGGTCGGCCTCGACTCGTCTGCGGAGCTCAGCGGTGCTTAGTCAGCCGCCTGCCTCCACTCTTTATCACTTACGTGGCCTCAAAACAGCTCTGTCAGGTTTAAAGCGATGGTTTAGAAAAACTTGCCTTAACCACAAACTAGATACGACTAAGCTGAGGAGAAAAGTCTCAAAGTACTCGGTTCAGTACACAGCAAACACAGGTCGGAGCACTGGCCTGGTCCCTCAGGGGAACTTTGGGACACTGGCCTGGTCCCTCAGGGGAACTTTGGGACGCTTTCAGTACAGATTTAAACTTAAACTTTCAGTACAGACTTAAACTTAAACTTTCAGTACAGACTTAAACTTTCAGTACAGACTTAAACTTAAACTTTCAGTACAGACTTAAACTTTCAGTACAGACTTAAACTTAAACTTTCAGTACAGATTTAAACTTAAACTTTCAGTACAGATTTAAACTTAAACTTTCAGTACAGACTTAAACTTAAACTTTCAGTACAGACTTAAACTTAAACTTTCAGTACAGACTTAAACTTTCAGTACAGATTTAAACTTTCAGTACAGATTTAAACTTAAACTTTCAGTACAGACTTAAACTTAAACTTTCAGTACAGACTTAAACTTTCATTACAGACTTAAACTTTCAGTACAGATTTAAACTTAAACTTTCAGTACAGATTTAAACTTTCAGTACAGACTTAACCTTAAACTTTCAGTACAGATTTAAACTTTCAGTACAGATTTAAACTTTCAGTACAGACTTAACCTTAAACTTTCAGTACAGATTTAAACTTTCAGTACAGATTTAAACTTTCAGTACAGACTTAAACTTAAACTTTCAGTACAGACTTAAACTTTCAGTACAGATTTAAACTTAAACTTTCAGTACAGATTTAAACTTAAACTTTCAGTACAGATTTAAACTTAAACTTTCAGTACAGACTTAAACTTAAACTTTCAGTACAGACTTAAACTTTCAGTATAGATTTAAACTTAAACTTTCAGTACAGATTTAAACTTTCAGTACAGACTTAACCTTAAACTTTCAGTACAGATTTAAACTTTCAGTACAGATTTAAACTTTCAGTACAGACTTAACCTTAAACTTTCAGTACAGATTTAAACTTTCAGTACAGATTTAAACTTTCAGTACAGACTTAAACTTTCAGTACAGATTTAAACTTTCAGTACAGACTTAAACTTTCAGTACAGATTTAAACTTTCAGTACAGACTTAAACTTAAACTTTCAGTACAGATTTAAACTTTCAGTACAGACTTAACCTTAAACTTTCAGTACAGATTTAAACTTTCAGTACAGATTTAAACTTTCAGTACAGACTTAAACTTAAACTTTCAGTACAGATTTAAACTTTCAGTACAGACTTAACCTTAAGGTCACGTAATACGTCTGAAGGGCCCTGGTTAGCCTGTTAACTGTTAGCAGGTCAGGCTACTTTAATGTCATGGTTTGATTGTAAAGGAGTAACTGAAGTGCGACCGTGTGGAACGCAGCGTGCTCTGTTGTGTTAACAGGCTAAATATTAGCGTTAAAGTCTTTCAGTTACACCAGAGGCAAATGCAGCTGGTTAGCTAGCTAAGTAGCTGGTTTTTACAGTGCATTGTGGGAACTTTCAGGGAACAAAGAGTGGACCGCTGGACACTGGGACCAACTTTGACCATCAGATGCCCAAAAAGTGTCTGACTCCCTGACCAACACCCTGACTGCTGAGCTAGTTAGCTCTCTGAGCCACACCCCTGGCCTGGAGTGCGCTCGCCTAGTGCGCCGTGGCCGCGGAAGCCGCGTGGTCGAGTCCGTCAGGGCTCACTGACGCCCGAGCTGAGGCCCAATGGAGCTAAATGTTGGGCTGTTAGCTTCCGTCGCTCTTTGGCCTACCTGTTAGCTACATTAGCCTCATAGCTCCAGCGCTAAGACTAGAGAATCTCCAGACACCGAGCGCGTCTGCCGGTCTGTCCGACTCTGGGGGTCTTGGTTTGTCCTTGAGCTGTGGCTTTAAGCCGCGAGGGTCTGACTGGGTGAAGGCGGCCGGCGTCTTCTTTGGGAACGTTTTCTAATTTTCCCCAGTCAAAGCTCTTGAGAGGCGCATTAATCTACATGCGATTCCTCCTCTGCTGCCGGGTTATGGCTGCCATATATTAATGTTATATATCTGCTGCACGCCGCTGCGCGGGGGAATTGTGGGAAATTGCCAAGGAGACCTTCGCTGATGGATCAACATCAATATAGAGATTTCTCCAGCAGACTAACAGCCCGAGCGCCGCGGAGAAAGTGTAATATCCATGTCTTTGTATCCACACCAGTAAATGCTTTATTTATGGGAGGCTGCTCTCTGTCCACCCCCTGACCAAGAACACGGAGAGAACCGCTCTTTTAGAACACGTCACGTCCTCTAATCCCGCCCGATATGTTGGAGCTCTTATTATCGGGAATTAACCCTGATTATTCCTCATTAATGACGCCTGTTTCAGCGATCACTGAAATACGAATGCAGCTCCTCAGTCCGATATGAGCAGTGCTCGGCCAAACGTCGAGCGGGGGCTACGTCGCTACACCTAGCTGGTGATAACTAGCGTTAGCTGTTCTCAGTTAGCAGAGATAACTAGCATTAGCTGTTCTCAGTTAGCAGAGATAACTAGCGTTAGCTGTTCTCAGTTAGCAGAGATAACTAGCGTTAGCTGTTCTCAGTTAGCAGAGATAACTAGCATTAGCTGTTCTCAGTTAGCAGAGATAACTAGCGTTAGCTGTTCTCAGTTAGCAGAGATAACTAGCGTTAGCTGTTCTCAGTTAGCAGAGATAACTAGCGTTAGCTGTTCTCAGTTAGCAGAGATAACTAGCGTTAGCTGTTCTCAGTTAGCAGAGATAACTAGCGTTAGCTGTTCTCAGTTAGCAGAGATAACTAGCATTAGCTGTTCTCAGTTAGCAGAGATAACTAGCGTTAGCTGTTCTCAGTTAGCAGAGATAACTAGCGTTAGCTGTTCTCAGTTAGCAGAGATAACTAGCATTAGCTGTTCTCAGTTAGCAGAGATAACTAGCATTAGCTGTTCTCAGTTAGCAGAGATAACTAGCGTTAGCTGTTCTCAGTTAGCAGAGATAACTAGCGTTAGCTGTTCTCAGTTAGCAGAGATAACTAGCGTTAGCTGTTCTCAGTTAGCAGAGATAACTAGCATTAGCTGTGTGACTGTTATGGAGGATATGTGACTGTTATGGAGGATATGTGGCTGTTATGGAGGGTATGTGACTGTTATGGAGGATATGTGACTGTTATGGAGGGTATGTGACTGTTATGGAGGATGTGTGACTGTTATGGAGGGTATGTGACTGTTATGGAGGATATGTGGCTGTTTTGGAGGATATGTGACTGTTATGGAGGATATGTGACTGTTATGGAGGGTATGTGACTGTTATGGAGGATATGTGACTGTTATGGAGGATATGTGACTGTTATGGAGGATATATGACTGTTATGGAGGATATGTGGCTGTTATGGAGGATATGTGGCTGTTTTGGAGGATATGTGACTGTTATGGAGGATATGTGACTGTTATGGAGGATATGTGACTGTTTTGGAGGATATGTGGCTGTTATGGAGGATATGTGGCTGTTTTGGAGGATATGTGGCTGTTATGGAGGATATGTGGCTGTTATGGAGGATATGTGGCTGTTATGGAGGATATGTGACTGTTATGGAGGATATATGGCTGTTATGGAGGGTATATGACTGTTATGGAGGATATGTGACTGTTATGGAGGATATGTGGCTGTTTTGGAGGATATGTGGCTGTTATGGAGGGTATGTGACTGTTATGGAGGATATGTGGCTGTTATGGAGGGTATGTGACTGTTATGGAGGATGTGTGACTGTTATGGAGGGTATGTGACTGTTTTGGAGGATATGTGACTGTTATGGAGGATATATGACTGTTATGGAGGGTATGTGACTGTTATGGAGGATATATGACTGTTATGGAGGATATGTGACTGTTATGGAGGATATATGACTGTTATGGAGGGTATGTGACTGTTATGGAGGATATATGACTGTTATGGAGGGTATGTGGCTGTTATGGAGGATATGTGACTGTTATGGAGGATATGTGGCTGTTATGGAGGATATATGGCTGTTATGGAGGATATGTGACTGTTATGGAGGATATGTGACTGTTATGGAGGGTATGTGACTGTTATGGAGGATGTGTGACTGTTATGGAGGATGTGTGGCTGTTATGGAGGGTATGTGACTGTTTTGGAGGGTATGTGACTGTTATGGAGGATATGTGACTGTTATGGAGGATATGTGGCTGTTATGGAGGGTATGTGACTGTTATGGAGGGTATGTGGCTGTTATGGAGGATATGTGGCTGTTATGGAGGATATGTGACTGTTATGGAGGATATGTGGCTGTTTTGGAGGATATGTGGCTGTTATGGAGGATATGTGACTGTTATGGAGGATATGTGACTGTTTTGGAGGATATGTGGCTGTTATGGAGGATATGTGACTGTTATGGAGGATATGTGGCTGTTATGGAGGATATATGACTGTTATGGAGGATATATGACTGTTATGGAGGGTATGTGGCTGTTATGGAGGATATGTAACTGTTATGGAGGATATGTGACTGTTTTGGAGGATATGTGGCTGTTATGGAGGGTATATGACTGTTATGGAGGGTATGTGACTGTTTTGGAGGATATGTGACTGTTTTGGAGGATATGTGGCTGTTATGGAGGATATGTGACTGTTATGGAGGATATGTGACTGTTATGGAGGATATGTGACTGTTATGGAGGATGTGTGACTGTTATGGAGGATATGTGGCTGTTATGGAGGATATGTGACTGTTATGGAGGGTATGTGACTGTTATGGAGGATATGTGGCTGTTATGGAGGATATGTGACTGTTTTGGAGGATATGTGGCTGTTATGGAGGGTATATGACTGTTATGGAGGGTATGTGACTGTTTTGGAGGATGTGACTGTTATGGAGGATATACGACTGTTATGGAGGATATGTGGCTGTTATGGAGGATATATGACTGTTATGGAGGATATGTGACTGTTATGGAGGATATATGACTGTTATGGAGGATATGTGACTGTTATGGAGGATATGTGACTGTTATGGAGGGTATGTGGCTGTTATGGAGGATATGTGGCTGTTATGGAGGATATGTGGCTGTTATGGATGATATATGGCTGTTATGGAGGATATGTGACTGTTATGGAGGATATGTGACTGTTTTGGAGGATATGTGACTGTTATGGAGGATATATGACTGTTATGGAGGGTATGTGACTGTTATGGAGGATATGTGACTGTTATGGAGGATATGTGACTGTTATGGAGGGTATGTGGCTGTTATGGAGGATATGTGACTGTTATGGAGGATATGTGACTGTTATGGAGGGTATGTGACTGTTATGGAGGATATGTGACTGTTATGGAGGGTATGTGACTGTTATGGAGGATGTGTGACTGTTATGGAGGGTATGTGACTGTTATGGAGGATATGTGACTGTTATGGAGGATATATGACTGTTATGGAGGGTATGTGGCTGTTATGGAGGATATGTGGCTGTTATGGAGGATATATGGCTGTTATGGAGGATATGTGACTGTTATGGAGGATATGTGACTGTTATGGAGGATGTGTGACTGTTATGGAGGATATGTGACTGTTATGGAGGATATGTGACTGTTTTGGAGGATATGTGACTGTTATGGAGGATATATGACTGTTATGGAGGGTATGTGACTGTTATGGAGGATATGTGGCTGTTATGGAGGATATATGGCTGTTATGGAGGATATGTGACTGTTATGGAGGATATGTGACTGTTATGGAGGGTATGTGACTGTTATGGAGGATATGTGACTGTTATGGAGGGTATGTGACTGTTATGGAGGATGTGTGACTGTTATGGAGGATATGTGGCTGTTATGGAGGATATGTGACTGTTTTGGAGGTTATGTGACTGTTATGGAGGATATGTGACTGTTATGGAGGGTATGTGACTGTTATGGAGGATATGTGGCTGTTATGGAGGATATGTGACTGTTATGGAGGGTATGTGACTGTTATGGAGGGTATGTGACTGTTATGGAGGATATGTGGCTGTTATGGAGGGTATATGACTGTTATGGAGGATATGTGACTGTTATGGAGGATATGTGGCTGTTATGGAGGATATGTGACTGTTATGGAGGGTATGTGACTGTTATGGAGGGTATGTGACTGTTATGGAGGATATGTGACTGTTATGGAGGGTATGTGACTGTTATGGAGGATGTGTGACTGTTATGGAGGATATGTGGCTGTTATGGAGGATATGTGACTGTTATGGAGGGTATGTGGCTGTTATGGAGGATATGTGGCTTTTATGGAGGATGTATGGCTGTTATGGAGGATATATGGCTGTTATGGAGGATATGTGACTGTTATGGAGGATATATGGCTGTTATGGAGGATATATGGCTGTTATGGAGGATATGTGACTGTTATGGAGGATATGTGACTGTTTTGGAGGATATGTGACTGTTATGGAGGATATATGACTGTTATGGAGGGTATGTGACTGTTATGGAGGATATGTGGCTGTTATGGAGGATATATGGCTGTTATGGAGGATATGTGACTGTTATGGAGGATATGTGACTGTTATGGAGGGTATGTGACTGTTATGGAGGGTATGTGACTGTTATGGAGGATGTGTGACTGTTATGGAGGATATGTGGCTGTTATGGAGGATATGTGACTGTTTTGGAGGGTATGTGACTGTTATGGAGGATATGTGACTGTTATGGAGGGTATGTGACTGTTATGGAGGATATGTTGCTGTTATGGAGGATATATGGCTGTTATGGAGGATATGTGACTGTTATGGAGGGTATGTGACTGTTATGGAGGATATGTGACTGTTATGGAGGGTATGTGACTGTTATGGAGGATATGTGGCTGTTATGGAGGGTATATGACTGTTATGGAGGATATGTGACTGTTATGGAGGATATGTGGCTGTTATGGAGGATATGTGACTGTTATGGAGGGTATGTGACTGTTATGGAGGATATGTGACTGTTATGGAGGGTATGTGACTGTTATGGAGGATGTGTGACTGTTATGGAGGATATGTGGCTGTTATGGAGGATATGTGACTGTTATGGAGGGTATGTGACTGTTATGGAGGATATGTGGCTGTTATGGAGGATATATGGCTGTTATGGAGGATATGTGACTGTTATGGAGGATATGTGACTGTTATGGAGGGTATGTGACTGTTATGGAGGGTATGTGACTGTTATGGAGGATGTGTGACTGTTATGGAGGATATGTGGCTGTTATGGAGGATATGTGACTGTTTTGGAGGGTATGTGACTGTTATGGAGGATATGTGACTGTCATGGAGGGTATGTGACTGTTATGGAGGATATGTGGCTGTTATGGAGGATATGTGGCTGTTATGGAGGATATGTGGCTGTTATGGAGGGTATGTGACTGTTATGGAGGATATGTGACTGTTATGGAGGGTATGTGACTGTTATGGAGGATATGTGGCTGTTATGGAGGGTATATGACTGTTATGGAGGATATGTGACTGTTATGGAGGATATGTGGCTGTTATGGAGGATATGTGACTGTTATGGAGGGTATGTGACTGTTATGGAGGATATGTGACTGTTATGGAGGGTATGTGACTGTTATGGAGGATGTGTGACTGTTATGGAGGATATGTGGCTGTTATGGAGGATATGTGACTGTTATGGAGGGTATGTGGCTGTTATGGAGGATATGTGGCTGTTATGGAGGATATATGGCTGTTATGGAGGATATATGGCTGTTATGGAGGATATGTGACTGTTATGGAGGATATGTGACTGTTATGGAGGATATGTGACTGTTATGGAGGATATGTGACTGTTATGGAGGGTATGTGACTGTTATGGAAGATGTGTGACTGTTATGGAGGATATGTGGCTGTTATGGAGGGTATGTGACTGTTATGGAGGATATGTGACTGTTATGGAGGGTATGTGACTGTTATGGAGGATATGTGACTGTTATGGAGGGTATGTGACTGTTATGGAGGATGTGTGACTGTTATGGAGGATATGTGGCTGTTATGGAGGATATGTGACTGTTTTGGAGGGTATGTGACTGTTATGGAGGATATGTGACTGTTATGGAGGGTATGTGACTGTTATGGAGGATATGTGGCTGTTATGGAGGATATATGGCTGTTATGGAGGATATGTGACTGTTATGGAGGGTATGTGACTGTTATGGAAGATGTGTGACTGTTATGGAGGATATGTGGCTGTTATGGAGGGTATGTGACTGTTATGGAGGGTATGTGACTGTTATGGAGGATATGTGGCTGTTATGGAGGGTATGTGACTGTTATGGAGGATGTGTGACTGTTATGGAGGATATGTGGCTGTTATGGAGGATATGTGACTGTTTTGGAGGGTATGTGACTGTTATGGAGGATATGTGACTGTTATGGAGGATATGTGACTGTTATGGAGGATATATGACTGTTATGGAGGGTATGTGACTGTTATGGAGGATATGTGACTGTTATGTGTTGTGGTCTGCCGTGTTGAGTCCACATCCCCCAGCCCTGTTTCATTGCTTGAACTGTTCATGAACCTCTTGTGACTTTGCCTTCCGAATTTGTGGAAGTGAAGACGTAAGGCCTCCTTCACGGTGATATTGACCCGCTCGGCTCCACAGAAAGTCACTCTCCGCCGTGGGGCCCGCTAGCTGGCTGCCCGGTTTGCCCCCGGCACTGATCGATAGCGTTTTATGACTGGAGGGCTGCCATCGATCGGGAGGCGGGGGAATGGCCGGTTAATGGAACACGGTTTCCCATAATGCCGCTGTGCTTCACCCCCGACGCGAAGAGACAGATAGACCCTGCTGCTGAAGCGCATGTTTCATTTATCCACATCACGCTGGCGGTGAATGAAGACAATAAAGCCGCGGAGCAGCACACTTACTGTCTTCATTCACCGTTAGCGCGGGGCTAAATGTAGCGTGGCCCGCGCTGCCTCTTGTTTGATTTCACAGTGATTGCGTTCAATCACAGCTGTTATTTCTTTTAATTAACGCCCCCGTTTGGTGCAGTTCGTGGAGAGCACAGGTGGCCTCAGGGTTCCTGATGAAAGCAGATGATGGAGCAGTGGCTGCTGGAGAGATTCTGTCATTTTCTCTCTCGCTCTTTTTCTCTCTCTCTGTTCTGCTTTCTGCAGAATGTAGGGCAAGAAATACTGACCTCAGATACCAGCAACATACAAGTGTGGTTAACCACTACTGTAATATACTCAATAGTGATCTACTCACTACTGCCATATACTCACCACTGATACTCTTATAACAGTGTTATACTCACTACTGTAATATACTCACCACTGATATTCTTATAACAGTGTTATACTCACTACTGTAATATACTCACCACTGATATTCTTATAACAGCGTTATACTCACTACTGTAATATACTCAATAGTGATCTACTCAGTACTGCCATATACTCACCACTGATACTCTTATAACAGTGTTATACTCACTACTGTAATATACTCACCACTGATATTCTTATAACAGCGTTATACTCACTACTGTAATATACTCACCACTGTATTATACTCACTACAGTAATATACTCACCACTGTAATATACTCACCACTGATATACTGATTATAGTGTTTTACTCACTACTGTAATATACTCACCACTGATATACTGATTATAGTGTTATACTCACTACTGTAATATACTCACCACTGATATACTGATTATAGTGTTTTACTCACTACTGTAATATACTCACTACAGTAATATACTCACCACTGTAATATACTCACCACTGATATACTGATTATAGTGTTATACTCACTACTGTAATATACTCACCACTGATATACTGATTATAGTGTTATACTCACTACTGTAATATACTCACCACTGATATACTGATTATAGTGTTATACTCACTACTGTAATATACTCACCACTGATATACTGATTATAGTGTTATACTCACTACTGTAATATACTCACCACTGATATACTGATTATAGTGTTATACTCACTACTGCCATATACTCACCACTGATACTCTTATAACAGCGTTATACTCACTACTGTAATATACTCACTACTGTAATATACTCACTACAGTAATATACTCACCACTGTAATATACTCACCACTGATATACTGATTATAGTGTTATACTCACTACTATAATATACTCACCACTGATACTCTTATAACAGCGTTATACTCACTACTGTAATATACTCACTACTGTAATATACTCACTACAGTAATATACTCACCACTGTAATATACTCACCACTGATATACTGATTATAGTGTTATACTCACTACTGCCATATACTCACCACTGATATTCTTATAACAGCGTTATACTCACTACTGTAATATACTCACTACTGTAATATACTCACTACAGTAATATACTCACCACTGTAATATACTCACCACTAATATACTGATTATAGTGTTATACTCACTACTGTAATATACTCACCACTGATATACTGATTATAGTGTTATACTCACTACTGTAATATACTCACCACTGATATACTGATTATAGTGTTTTACTCACTACTGTAATATACTCACTACTGTAATATACTCACTACTGTAATATACTCACCACTGATATACTGATTATAGTGTTATACTCACTACTGTAATATACTCACTACTGTAATATACTCACCACTGATATTCTTATAACAGCGTTATACTCACTACAGACATACTGACTGACAAGTGTTATACTCACTACTGTAATATACTCACCACTGATATACTGATGATAGTGTTATACTCACTACTGCCATATACTCACCACTGATATACTGATGATAGTGTTATACTCACTACTGTAATATACTCACTACTGTAATATACTCACCACTGATATTCTTATAACAGCGTTATACTCACTACAGACATACTGACTGACAAGTGTTATACTCACTACTGTAATATACTCACCACTGATATACTGATGATAGTGTTATACTCACTACTGCCATATACTCACCACTGATATACTGATGATAGTGTTATACTCACTACTGTAATATACTCACTACTGTAATATACTTGCTACTGTGAGAAACTGAGATACATGTCCTATGTATATCTACAGTTGTGCTAAATGTACAGCTGTAATATCCTGCAGTATAGTCATATCTGTGATATACTCACTATACTATATATAGAGAGAGAGTAGAGTGCTTGTGTGGAGCCTAACAGGGTTCTGTTGTGTTCTTCACTGTCTGTATGAAACGTAAATGTGAGATATGGCTTGCTGTAAAGTCGCGGCCGTTCATTTCCCCCTCCTGATGCTGCTGAAGTTGCTGTCCGCCGTCTTTTCTCCGCTGCCCTCTGCACTGCCCATCTTTGTTTCCTCCTTGTTTACCTGTTTGCTTTAATCCGGAGATTGGAAGGTGTGCTGCTGAGCGTGGATGTGTTTGTTTTGAGGTAATGCTCTTAGTTTTGTTCAAACAGAAATGCTGGAATCCGTCACGCTGATAATCCTTTTGGCACGCTCCTGAAACTGACCTGATAATCAGATTACAGCACCTCCAGCAGAGCTTCACACATTTAAAGCTAAAAACATCCCTGGAACACCAGCATCTGTCCTCCACTGTGTGCCTCGGCTCGTTTTCCTCTCTTTCTGAGACCGTCGAGTCCGTGACAGCCATCAGTCAGTCATCAGTCAGAGTGTCCAGCGGTCAGGGCTTTATAGATTCTACAACATGGT
>NC_051222.1:787503-815003 GCF_015220715.1 Pygocentrus nattereri | reverse complement strand
GAGAGTTTGGGGTAGAAAGATATAGAGAGTGAATTAGAGAGAGAGAGAGAGAGTTTGGGGTAGAGAGATATAGAGAGTGAATTAGAGAGACAGAGAGAGAGAGAGAGAGAGAGTTTGGGGTAGAGAGATATAGAGAGTGAATTAGAGAGACAGAGAGAGAGTTTGGGGTAGAGAGAGATAGAGAGTGAATTAGAGAGGGAGAGAGAGTTTGGGGTAGAGAGAGATAGAGAGTGAATTAGAGAGAGAGAGAGAGTTTGGGGTAGAGAGAGATAGAGAGTGAATTAGAGAGAGAGAGAGAGTTTGGGGTAGAGAGAGATAGAGAGTGAATTAGAGAGGGAGAGAGAGAGTTTGGGGTAGAGAGAGATAGAGAGTGAATTAGAGAGAGAGAGAGAGTTTGGGGTAGAGAGATATAGAGAGTGAATTAGAGAGAGAGAGAGAGTTTGGGGTAGAGAGAGATAGAGAGTGAATTAGAGAGACAGAGAGAGAGAGTTTGGGGTAGAGAGATATAGAGAGTGAATTAGAGAGAGAGAGAGAGTTTGGGGTAGAGAGATATAGAGAGTGAATTAGAGAGAGAGAGAGTTTGGGGTAGAGAGAGATAGAGAGTGAATTAGAGAGACAGAGAGAGAGAGTTTGGGGTAGAGAGATATAGAGAGTGAATTAGAGAGAGAGAGAGAGAGAGAGAGTTTGGGGTAGAGAGATATAGAGAGTGAATTAGAGAGACAGAGAGAGAGAGTTTGGGGTAGAGAGATATAGAGAGTGAATTAGAGAGAGAGAGAGTTTGGGGTAGAGAGATATAGAGAGTGAATTAGAGAGAGAGAGAGAGTTTGGGGTAGAGAGAGATAGAGAGTGAATTAGAGAGAGAGAGAGAGAGTTTGGGGTAGAGAGATATAGAGAGTGAATTAGAGAGGGAGAGAGAGTTTGGGGTAGAGAGATATAGAGAGTGAATTAGAGAGAGAGAGAGAGAGTTTGGGGTAGAGAGATATAGAGAGTGAATTAGAGAGAGAGAGAGAGTTTGGGGTAGAGAGATATGGAGAGTGAATTAGAGAGAGAGAGAGAGAGAGAGAGAGAGTTTGGGGTAGAGAGATATAGAGAGTGAATTAGAGAGAGAGAGAGAGAGTTTGGGGTAGAGAGATATAGAGAGTGAATTAGAGAGAGAGAGAGAGTTTGGGGTAGAGAGAGATAGAGAGTGAATTAGAGAGAGAGAGAGAGAGTTTGGGGTAGAGAGATA
This sequence comes from Pygocentrus nattereri, assembly GCF_015220715.1. Taxonomy (NCBI): domain Eukaryota; kingdom Metazoa; phylum Chordata; class Actinopteri; order Characiformes; family Serrasalmidae; genus Pygocentrus; species Pygocentrus nattereri. The sequence goes on along the minus strand of NC_051222.1, from coordinate 813,775 downwards.
TAGAGAGTGAATTAGAGAGGGAGAGAGAGTTTGGGGTAGAGAGATATAGAGAGTGAATTAGAGAGAGAGAGAGAGGGAGAGAGAGAGTTTGGGGTAGAGAGATATAGAGAGTGAATTAGAGAGGGAGAGAGAGTTTGGGGTAGAGAGAGATAGAGAGTGAATTAGAGAGAGAGAGAGAGTTTGGGGTAGAGAGATATAGAGAGTGAATTAGAGAGAGAGAGAGAGTTTGGGGTAGAGAGAGATAGAGAGTGAATTAGAGAGAGAGAGAGAGAGTTTGGGGTAGAGAGATATAGAGAGTGAATTAGAGAGGGAGAGAGAGTTTGGGGTAGAGAGAGATAGAGAGAGAATTAGAGAGAGAGAGAGAGTTTGGGGTAGAGAGAGATAGAGAGTGAATTAGAGAGAGAGAGAGAGTTTGGGGTAGAGAGATATAGAGAGTGAATTAGAGAGGGAGAGAGAGGGAGAGAGAGTTTGGGGTAGAGAGATATAGAGAGTGAATTAGAGAGGGAGAGAGAGTTTGGGGTAGAGAGATATAGAGAGTGAATTAGAGAGAGAGAGAGAGGAGAGAGTTGGGGTAGAGAGATATAGAGAGAGAATTAGAGAGAGAGAGAGAGAGAGTTTGGGGTAGAGAGAGATAGAGAGTGAATTAGAGAGGGAGAGAGAGTTTGGGGTAGAGAGATATAGAGAGTGAATTAGAGAGAGAGAGAGAGAGTTTGGGGTAGAGAGAGATAGAGAGAGAGAGAGAGAGAGAGAGTTTGGGGTAGAGAGAGATAGAGAGTGAATTAGAGAGGGAGAGAGAGTTTGGGGTAGAGAGAGATAGAGAGTGAATTAGAGAGGAGAGAGAGAGTTTGGGGTAGAGAGATATAGAGAGTGAATTAGAGAGGGAGAGAGAGTTTGGGGTAGAGAGAGATAGAGAGTGAATTAGAGAGACAGAGAGAGAGTTTGGGGTAGAGAGAGATAGAGAGTGAATTAGAGAGAGAGAGAGAGTTTGGGGTAGAGAGAGATAGAGAGTGAATTAGAGAGGGAGAGAGAGTTTGGGGTAGAGAGATAGATAGTGAATTAGAGAGACAGAGAGAGAGTTTGGGGTAGAGAGAGATAGAGAGTGAATTAGAGAGAGAGAGAGAGTTTGGGGTAGAGAGAGATAGAGAGTGAATTAGAGAGAGAGAGAGAGTTTGGGGTAGAGAGAGATAGAGAGTGAATTAGAGAGGGAGAGAGAGTTTGGGGTAGAGAGAGATAGAGAGTGAATTAGAGAGAGAGAGAGTTTGGGGTAGAGAGAGATAGAGAGTGAATTAGAGAGAGAGAGAGAGAGAGTTTGGGGTAGAGAGAGATAGAGAGTGAATTAGAGAGAGAGAGAGAGTTTGGGGTAGAGAGAGATAGAGAGTGAATTAGAGAGAGAGAGAGAGTTTGGGGTAGAGAGAGATAGAGAGTGAATTAGAGAGACAGAGAGAGAGTTTGGGGTAGAGAGAGATAGAGAGTGAATTAGAGAGAGAGAGAGAGAGTTTGGGGTAGAGAGAGATAGAGAGTGAATTAGAGAGAGAGAGAGTTTGGGTAGAGAGAGATAGAGAGTGAATTAGAGAGAGAGAGAGAGTCTTGGGGTAGAGAGAAGATAGAGAGTGACTTAGAGAGGGAGAGAGAGAGGTTTGGGGTAGAGAGGAGATAGAGAGTGAATTAGAGAGAGAGAGAGAGTTTGGGGTAGGAGAGAGATAGAGAGTGAATTAGAGAAGAGAGATGAGAGATTGGGTAGAGAGAGATGAGAGAGTGAATTAAGAGATAGAGAGAGTTGCGTAGATAGATATAGAGAGTGAAATTAGAGATAGAGAGAGAGTTTGGGGTAGGAGAGAGATAGAGGAGTGAATTAGAGAGGAGAGAGGAGTTTGGGGGTAGTAGAGAGATGATAGAGAGTGAATTAGAGAGAGAGAGAGAGAGAGTTTGGGGTAGAGAGAGATAGAGAGTGAATAGATAGAGAGAGAGAGAGAGTTTGGGGTAGAGAGATATAGAGAGTGAATTAGAGAGAGAGAAGAGAGTTTGGTGTAGAGAGAGAGAGAGAGTGAATTAGAGAGAGAGAGAGAGTTTGGGGTAGAGAGAGATAGAGAGTGAATTAGAGAGAGAGTTTGGGGGAGAGAGAGCGGGGAGATAGCGAGGAATAGAGAGGGAGAGAGAGAGGTTTGGTGGAGAGATAGAAGAGAGTGACTTAGAGAGGGAAGAGAGAGTTTGGGGGTAGAGAGATATAGAGAGTGAAATTAGAGAGAGAGAGAGAGAGAGTTTGGGGTACGAGAGAGATAGAGAGTGAATTAGAGAGAGAGAGAGAGAGTTGGGGTAGAGAGATATAGAGAGTGAATTAGAGAGAGAGAGAGAGTTTGGGGTAGAGAGAGATAGAGGAGTGAATTAGAGAGAGAGAGAGAGTTTGGGGTAGAGAGAGATAGAGAGTGAATTAGAGAGGAGAGAGAGAGTTTGGGGTAGAGAGAAGATAGAGAGTGAATTAGGAGAGAGAGAGAGAGAGTTTGGGGTAGAGAGATATAGAGAGTGAATTAGAGAGAGAGAGAGAGTTTGGGGTAGAGAGAGATAGAGAGTGAAATTAGAGAGAGAGAGAGAGAGTTTGGGGTAGAGAGAGATAGAGAGTGAATTAGAGAGAGAGAGAGAGTTTGGGGTAGAGAGAGTATAGAGAGTGAATTAGAGAGAGAGAGAGAGTTTGGGGTAGAGAGAGATAGAGAGTGAATTAGAGATGAGAGAGAGAGTTTGGGTAGAGAGAGAGATAGTAGAGTGAATTAGAGAGAGAGGAGAGTTTGGGGTAGAAGAGATGATCGAGAGTGAATTAGAGAGGAGAGAGAGTTTGGGGTAAGAGAGATAGAGAGTGAATTAGAGAGAGAGAGAGAGTTGGGGTAGAGGAGATAGAGAGTGAATTAGAGAGGAGAGAGAGTTTGGGGGTAGAGAGATATAGAGAGTGAATTAGAGAGAGAGAGAGAGTTTGGGTAGAGAGAGATAGAGAGTGAATTAGAGGAGAGAGAGAGAGTTTGGGGTAGAGAGAGATAGAGAGTGATTAGAGAGGAGAGAGAGAGTTGGGGGTAGGAGAGATAGAGAGTGAATTAGAGAGAGAGAGAGAGAGTTTGGGGTAGAGAGAGATAGAGAGTGAATTAGAGAGAGAGAGAGAGTTTGGGGTAGAGAGAGATAGAGAGTGAATTAGAGAGAGAGAGAGAGTTTGGGGTAGAGAGAGATAGAGAGTGAATTAGAGAGGGAGAGAGAGTTTGGGGTAGAGAGAGATAGAGAGTGAATTAGAGAGGAGAGAGAGAGAGTTTGGGGTAGAGAGAGATAGAGAGTGAATTAGAGAGGGATAGAGAGAGAGTTTGGCGGTAGAGAGAGATAGAGAGTGAATTAGAGAGGAGAGAGAGAGTTTGGGGGTAGAGAGATATAGAGAGTGAATTAGAGAGGGAGAGAGAGAGAGTTTGGGGTAGAGAGAGATAGAGAGTGAATTAGAGAGAGAGAGAGAGAGTTTGGGGTAGAGAGAGATAGAGAGTGAATTAGAGAGAGAGAGAGAGAGTTTGGGGTAGAGAGATATAGAGAGTGAATTAGAGAGAGAGGAGAGAGAGAGAGAGAGAGTTTGGGGTAGAGAGAGATAGAGAGTGAATTAGAGAGAGAGAGAGAGAGTTTGGAGAGAAGGGGGGATAGAGAGTGAATTAGGAGAGGGAGAGAGGAGTTTTGGGGTATGAGAGATAGAAGTGAATTAGCGAGGGAGAGAGGAGTTTGGGGTAGAGAGAGATGAGAGTGAATAAGAGAGAGAGAGAGTTTTGGGGTAGAGAAGATAGAGAGTGTGAATTTAAGAGAGAGAGAGAGTTTGGGTATGAGAGGAGATAGAGAGTGAATTAGAGAGGGAGAGAGAGAGTTTGGGTAGAGAGAGATAGAGAGTGAATTAGAGTAGAGAGAGAGAGTTTGGGGTAGAGAGATATAGATGATTGATAGAGAGAGAGGAGAGTTTGGGGTAGAGAGAGATAGAAGAGTGCATTATAGGAGAGAGAGAGAGAGTTTGGGGTAGAGAGAGATAGAGTGAATTAGAGATACACGAGAGAGAGTTTTTTTTGGGGTAGAAGAGATATAGAGATTGAATTAGAGAGAGAGAGAAGAGAGAGTTTGGGGTAGAGAGATATAGAGAGTGAATTAGAGAGAGAGAGAGAGAGTTTGGGGGTAGAGAGAGATAGAGAGTGAATTAGAGAGAGAGAGAGAGAGTTTGGGGTAGAGAGAGATAGAGAGTGAATTAGAGAGAGAGAGAGAGAGTTTGGGGTAGAGAGAGATAGAGAGTTGAATTAGAGAGAGAGAGAGAGTTTGGGGTAGAGAGATATAGAGAGTGAATTAGAGAGAGAGAGAGAGTTTGGGGTAGAGAGAGATAGAGAGTGAATAGAGAGGGAGAGAGAGTTTGGGTAGAGAGAGATAGAGAGTGAATTAGAGAGGAGAGAGAGAGTTTGGGGTAGAGAGAGATAGAGAGTGAATTAGAGAGGGAGAGAGAGAGTTTGGGGTAGAGAGATATAGAGAGTGAATTAGAGAGAGGACGAGAGAGAGTTTGGGGTAGAGAGAGATAGAGAGTGAATTAGAGAGAGAGAGAGAGAGTTTGGGGTAGAGAGATATAGAGAGTGAATTAGAGAGAGAGAGAGAGAGTTTGGGGTAGAGAGAGATAGAGAGTGAATTAGAGAGAGAGAGAGAGAGTTTGGGGTAGAGAGAGATAGAGAGTGAATTAGAGAGAGAGAGAGAGAGTTTGGGGTAGAGAGAATAGAGAGTGAATTAGAGAGGAGAGAGAGAGTTTGGGGTAGAGAGAGATAGAGAGTGAATTAGAGAGAGAGAGAGAGAGTTTGGGGTAGAGAGAATAGAGAGTGAATTAGAGAGAGAGAGAGAGTTTGGGGTAGAGAGAGATAGAGAGTGAATTAGAGAGGAGAGAGAGAGTTTGGGGTAGAGAGAGATAGAGAGTGAATTAGAGAGGGAGAGAGAGTTTGGGGTAGAGAGAGATAGAGAGTGAATTAGAGAGAGAGAGAGAGAGAGTTTGGGGTAGAGAGATATAGAGAGTGAATTAGAGAGAGAGAGAGAGTTTGGGGTAGAGAGAGATAGAGAGTGAATTAGAGAGAGAGAGAGAGTTTGGGGTAGAGAGAGATAGAGAGTGAATTAGAGAGAGAGAGAGAGAGTTTGGGGTAGAGAGAGATAGAGAGTGAATTAGAGAGAGAGAGAGAGTTTGGGGTAGAGAGAGATAGAGAGTGAATTAGAGAGGGAGAGAGAGTTTGGGGTAGAGAGAGATAGAGAGTGAATTAGAGAGAGAGAGAGAGAGTTTGGGGTAGAGAGAGATAGAGAGTGAATTAGAGAGGGAGAGAGAGTTTGGGGTAGAGAGATAGAGAGTGAATTAGAGAGGGAGAGAGAGTTTGGGGTAGAGAGATATAGAGAGTGAATTAGAGAGAGAGAGAGAGAGAGAGAGAGAGAGAGAGAGAGTTTGGGGTAGAGAGAGATAGAGAGTGAATTAGAGAGAGAGAGAGAGAGAGTTTGGGGTAGAGAGATATAGAGAGTGAATTAGAGAGACAGAGAGAGAGAGTTTGGGGTAGAGATATAGAGAGTGAATTAGAGAGAGAGAGAGAGAGTTTGGGGTAGAGAGATAGAGAGTGAATTAGAGAGAGAGAGAGAGTTTGGGGTAGAGAGAGATAGAGAGTGAATTAGAGAGAGAGAGAGAGTTTGGGGTAGAGAGAGATAGAGAGTGAATTAGAGAGGGAGAGAGAGAGTTTGGGGTAGAGAGAGATAGAGAGTGAATTAGAGAGAGAGAGAGAGTTTGGGGTAGAGAGATATAGAGAGTGAATTAGAGAGAGAGAGAGAGTTTGGGGGAGAGAGATAGAGAGTGAATTAGAGAGAGAGAGAGAGTTTGGGGTAGAGAGAGATAGAGAGTGAATTAGAGAGTGAGAGAGAGAGTTTGGGTGAGAGAGATAGAGAGTGAATTAGAGAGGGAGAGAGAGAGTTTGGGGTAGAGAGAGATAGAGAGTGAATTAGAGAGAGAGAGAGAGTTTGGGGGTAGAGAGAGATAGAGAGTGAATTAGAGAGGCAGAGAGAGAGAGTTTGGGGTAGAGAGATATAGAGAGTGAATTAGAGAGAGAGAGAGAGTTTGGGGTAGAGAGATATAGAGAGTGAATTAGAGAGAGAGAGAGAGAGTTTGGGGGTAGAGAGATATAGAGAGTGAATTAGAGAGAGAGAGAGAGAGAGAGAGAGAGAGATAGAGAGTGAATAGAGAGAGAGAGATGAGAGTTTGGGGTAGAGAGAGATAGAGAGTGAATTAGAGGAGAGAGAGAGTTTGGGGTAGAGAGATATAGAGAGTGAATTAGAGAGGGGAGAGAGAGTTTGGGGGGTAGAGAGGAGATTAGAGAGTGAATTAGAGAGAGAGAGAGAGAGTTTGGGGGTAGAGGAGATAGAGAGGTGATTAGAGAGGAGAGAGAGAGTTTGGGGTAGAGAGATATAGAGAGTGAAATTAGAGAGAGAGAGAGAGTTTGGGGTAGAGAGAGATAGAGAGTGAATTAGAGAGAGGAGAGAGAGAGTTTGGGGTAGAGAGATATAGAGAGTGAATTAGAGAGGGAGAGAGAGAGTTTGGGGTAGAGAGAGATAGAGAGTGAATTAGAGAGAGAGAGAGAGAGTTTGGGGTAGAGAGAGATAGAGAGTGAATTAGAGAGAGAGAGAGAGAGTTTGGGGTAGAGAGAGATAGAGAGTGAATTAGAGAGGGAGAGAGAGTTTGGGGTAGAGAGAGATAGAGAGTGAATTAGAGAGAGAGAGAGAGTTTGGGGTAGAGAGAGATAGAGAGTGAATTAGAGAGAGAGAGAGAGAGAGAGAGAGAGAGAGAGAGGTGAATTAGAGAGAGAGAGAGAGAGTTTGGGGTAGAGAGAGATAGAGAGTGAATTAGAGAGAGAGAGAGAGTGTGGGGTAGAGAGAGATAGAGAGTGAATTAGAGAGGAGAGAGAGAAGTTTGGGGTAGAGAGATAGAGAGTGAATTAGAGAGAGGAGAGAGAGTTTGGGGTAGAGAGAGATAGAGAGTGAATTAGAGAGGGAGAGAGAGAGTTTGGGGTAGAGAGATATAGAGAGTGAATTAGAGAGGAGAGAGAGAGTTTGGGGTAGAGAGAGATAGAGAGTGAATTAGAGAGAGGAGAGAGAGTTTGGGGTAGAGAGATATAGAGAGTGAATTAGAGAGAGAGAGAGAGTTTGGGGTAGAGAGAGATAGAGAGTGAATTAGAGAGAGAGAGAGAGAGTTTGGGGTAGAGAGATATAGAGAGTGAATTAGAGAGGAGAGAGAGGAGTTTGGGGTAGAGAGAGATAGAGAGTGAATTAGAGAGGAGAGAGAGAGTTTGGGGTAGAGAGAGATAGAGAGTGAATTAGAGAGGAGAGAGAGTTTGGGGTAGAGAGAGATAGAGAGTGAATTAGAGAGAGAGAGAAGAGTTTGGGGTAGAGAGATATAGAGAGTGAATTAGAGAGGGAGAGAGAGTTTGGGTAGAGAGAGATAGAGAGTGAATTAGAGAGAGAGAGAGAGTTTGGGGTAGAGAGAGATAGAGAGTGAATTAGAGAGAGAGAGAGAGTTTGGGGTAGAGAGATATAGAGAGTGAATTAGAGAGAGAGAGAGAGTTTGGGGTAGAGAGAGATAGAGAGTGAATTAGAGAGAGAGAGAGAGAGTTTGGGGTAGAGAGAGATAGAGAGTGAATTAGAGAGACAGAGAGAGAGTTTGGGGTAGAGAGATATAGAGAGTGAATTAGAGAGAGAGAGAGAGAGAGTTTGGGGTAGAGAGAGATAGAGAGTGAATTAGAGAGAGAGAGAGAGTTTGGGGTAGAGAGAGATAGAGAGTGAATTAGAGAGAGAGAGAGAGAGTTTGGTGGTAGAGAGAGATAGAGAGTGAGTTAGAGAGAGAGAGAGAGAGTGTGGGGTAGAGAGAGATAGAGAGTGAATTAGAGAGAGAGAGAGGTTTGGGGTAGAGAGATATAGAGAGTGAATTAGAGAGAGAGAGAGAGAGTTTGGGGTAGAGAGATATAGAGAGTGAATTAGAGAGAGAGAGGAGAGTTGGGGTAGAGAGAGATAGAGAGTGAATTAGAGAGAGAGAGAGAGAGAGTTTGGGGTAGAGAGATATAGAGAGTGAATTAGAGAGAGAGAGAGAGTTTGGGGTAGAGAGATATAGAGAGTGAATTAGAGAGAGAGAGAGAGTTTGGGGTAGAGAGAGATAAGAAGTGAATTAGAGAGAGAGAGAGAGAGAGATTTGGGGGTAGAGAGATATAGAGAGTGAATTAGAGAGGAGAGAGAGAGTTTGGGTAGAGAGATATAGAGAGTGAATTAGAGAGGAGAGAGAGTTTGGGGTAGAGAGAGATAGAGAGTGAATTAGAGAGGAGAGAGAGAGAGTTTGGGGTAGAGAGATATAGAGAGTGAATTAGAGAGAGAGAGAGGAGTTTGGGGGTAGAGAGATATAGAGAGTGAATTAGAGAGAGAGAGAGAGAGTTTGGGGTAGAGAGAGATAGAGAGGAATTAGAGAGAAGAGAGAGAGTTTGGGGTAGAGAGATTAGAGAGTGAATTAGAGAGAGAGAGAGAGTTTGGGGTAGAGAGAGATAGAGAGTGAATTAGAGAGAGAGAGAGAGAGAGTTTGGGGTAGAGAGGGGAGATAGAGAGTGAATTAGAGAGGGAGAGAGAGTTTGGGGTAGAGAGAGATAGAGAGTGAATTAGAGAGGAGAGAGAGAGTTTGGGGGGAGAGAGAGATAGAGAGTGAATTAGAGAGGGAGAGAGAGTTTGGGGTAGAGAGAGATAGAGAGTGAATTAGAGAGAGAGAGAGAGTTTGGGGTAGAGAGAGAGAGAGAGTGAATTAGAGAGGGAGAGAGAGTTTGGGTGGAGAGAGATTAGAGAGTGAATTAGAGAGAGAGAGAGAGTTTGGGGTAGAGAGAGAGAGAGAGTGAATTAGAGAGGGATGAGAGAGAGTTTGGGGGTAGAGAGGAGAGATAGAGAGTGATATAGGAGAGAAGAGAGAGAGTTTGGGGGTAGAGAGAGATAGAGAGTGAATTAGAGAGGGAGAGAGAGAGTTTGGGGTAGAGAGAGATAGAGAGTGAATTAGAGAGGGAGAGAGAGAGTTTGGGGTAGAGAGAGATAGAGAGTGAATTAGAGAGGGAGAGAGAGTTTGGGGTAGAGAGATATAGAGTGAATTAGAGAGAGAGAGAGAGAGAGAGAGAGAGAGTTTGGGGTAGAGAGAGATAGAGGGTGAATTAGAGAGGGAGAGAGAGAGTTTGGGGTAGAGAGAGATAGAGAGTGAATTAGAGAGAGAGAGAGAGAGTTTGGGGTAGAGAGAGATAGAGAGTGAATTAGAGAGGGAGAGAGAGAGTTTGGGGTAGAGAGAGATAGAGAGTGAATTAGAGAGAGAGAGAGGGAGAGAGAGAGTTTGGGGTAGAGAGAGATAGAGAGTGAATTAGAGAGGAGAGAGAGAGAGTTTGGGTAGAGAGAGATAGTAGAGAGTGAAATTAGAGAGAGAGAGAGAGAGTTTGGGGTAGAGAGATATAGAGAGTGAATTAGAGAGACAGAGAGAGAGAGTTTGGGGTAGAGAGATATAGAGAGTGAATTAGAGAGAGGGAGAGAGAGTTTGGGGTAGAGAGATATAGAGAGAGAATTAGAGAGAGAGAGAGAGAGTTTGGGGTAGAGAGATATAGAGAGTGAATTAGAGAGAGAGAGAGAGAGTTTGGGGTAGAGAGAGATAGAGAGTGAATTAGAGAGGGAGAGAGAGTTTGGGGTAGAGAGAGATAGAGAGTGAATTAGAGAGAGAGAGAGAGAGTTTGGGGTAGAGAGATATAGAGAGTGAATTAGAGAGAGAGAGAGAGTTTGGGGTAGAGAGAGATAGAGAGTGAATTAGAGAGGGAGAGAGAGAGTTTGGGGTAGAGAGATATAGAGAGTGAATTAGAGAGAGAGAGAGAGAGTTTGGGGTAGAGAGATATAGAGAGTGAATTAGAGAGGGAGAGAGAGTTTGGGGTAGAGAGATATAGAGAGTGAATTAGAGAGAGAGAGAGAGTTTGGGGTAGAGAGAGATAGAGAGTGAATTAGAGAGAGAGAGAGAGTTTGGGGTAGAGAGAGATAGAGAGTGAATTAGAGAGAGAGAGAAAGTTTGGGGTAGAGAGATATAGAGAGTGAATTAGAGAGGGAGAGAGAGTTTGGGGTAGAGAGATATAGAGAGTGAATTAGAGAGAGAGAGAGAGTTTGGGGTAGAGAGAGATAGAGAGTGAATTAGAGAGAGAGAGAGAGTTTGGGGTAGAGAGATATAGAGAGTGAATTAGAGAGGGAGAGAGAGTTTGGGGTAGAGAGAGATAGAGAGTGAATTAGAGAGGGAGAGAGAGTTTGGGGTAGAGAGAGATAGAGAGTGAATTAGAGAGGGAGAGAGAGTTTGGGGTAGAGAGATATAGAGAGTGAATTAGAGAGAGAGAGAGAGTTTGGGGTAGAGAGATATAGAGAGTGAATTAGAGAGGGAGAGAGAGTTTGGGGTAGAGAGAGATAGAGAGTGAATTAGAGAGAGAGAGAGAGAGTTTGGGGTAGAGAGAGATAGAGAGTGAATTAGAGAGAGAGAGAGAGAGTTTGGGTTAGAGAGATATAGAGAGTGAATTAGAGAGGGAGAGAGAGTTTGGGGTAGAGAGAGATAGAGAGTGAATTAGAGAGAGAGAGAGAGTTTGGGGAAGAGAGAGAGAGAGAGAGAGAGTTTGGGGTAGAGAGAGATAGAGAGTGAATTAGAGAGAGAGAGAGAGAGTTTGGGGTAGAGAGATATAGAGAGTGAATTAGAGAGGGAGACAGAGTTTGGGGTAGAGAGAGATAGAGAGTGAATTAGAGAGAGAGAGAGAGAGTTTGGGTTAGAGAGAGATAGAGAGTGAATTAGAGAGGGAGAGAGAGAGTTTGGGGTAGAGAGAGATAGAGAGTGAATTAGAGAGAGAGAGAGAGAGAGTTTGGGGTAGAGAGAGATAGAGAGTGAATTAGAGAGGGAGAGAGAGTTTGGGGTAGAGAGAGATAGAGAGTGAATTAGAGAGAGAGAGAGAGAGTTTGGGGTAGAGAGATATAGAGAGTGAATTAGAGAGAGAGAGAGAGTTTGGGGTAGAGAGAGATAGAGAGTGAATTAGAGAGAGAGAGAGAGAGTTTGGGGTAGAGAGAGATAGAGAGTGAATTAGAGAAAGAGAGAGAGAGTTTGGGGTAGAGAGAGATAGAGAGTGAATTAGAGAGGGAGAGAGAGAGTTTGGGGTAGAGAGAGATAGAGAGTGAATTAGAGAGAGAGAGAGAGAGTTTGGGGTAGAGAGAGATAGAGAGTGAATTAGAGAGAGAGAGAGAGTTTGGGGTAGAGAGAGATAGAGAGTGAGTGGGCGTGAGGCATTAAGCTGCAGCAGGTGTAGCTGATTGGTCGTTGTCTTTCTGCCCCATTCATTTTCTTCTGGATCAATTTTATTGAGTCTCATCAAATTAGCGTCAGCTCGCCCACTGCGCACGCACACACACACACACACACACACACACACACGCGCGCGCACACACACACACACACACACACACACACACGCGCACACACACACACACACACACACGCACACACACACACACACACGCGCACACACACACACACACACACACGCGCACACACACACACACACACACACACGCGCGCGCGCGCGCACACACACACACAGCGCTCCGATTGGCAGCTGTGCTGTTGCAGAAACATCTTCGTTGACGGGACGTTGGCTGTCGTTCGTTAGCTTAGCGCTCAAATCCAGCGGACCGAGCAGAGCTGGGACCCATTAAAGGGCCCATATCACAGAAAGCTGACTTTCTGACATCACAGAGTAGCTTATGACATAACATAACTACCCACAGAATGACCACACACACTCCACACACCACCCACACACTGACCAAACACTCCACATGCTGTCCACACACTATCCACACATTCCACACACTGACCACACACTCCACATGCTGACCACACACTACCCACACTACCCAAACACTGACCACACACTCCACATGCTGACCACACACTGACTACACTGTCCCCACACTACCCACACACTGACCACACACTCCACACGCTGACCACACACTATCCACACATTCCACACACTGACCACACACTCCACACACACTGACCACACACTACCCACACATTCCACACACTGACCACACACTGACCACACACTATCCACACATTCCACACACTGACCACACACTACCCACATACTGACCACACACTCCACACGCTGACCACACACTATCCACATATTCCACACACTGACTACACTGTCCCCACACTACCCACACACTGTCCACACACTACCCACACGCTGTCCACACACTCCACACACTCCACACACTGACCACACACTATCCACACATTCCACACACTGACCACACACTACCCACACACTGACCACACACTCCACACGCTGACCACACACTATCCACACATTCCACACACTGACTACACTGTCCCCACACACTCCACACACTGACCACACACTATCCACACATTCCACACACTGACCACACTCCACACACTACCCACACGCTGTCCACACACTATCCACACACTACCCAAACGCTGACCACACTGTCCCCACACTGACCACACTCCACACACTACCCAAACACTGTCCACACACTATCCACACATTCCACACACTGACCACACACTACCCACACACTGACCACACACTCCATACACAACCCACACACTCCACATACTGTCCACACTGTCCACACACTACCCACACACTTATCACACACTCCATACACAACCCACACAATCCACACACTATCCACACACTCCCCACACACTGACCACACACTCCACATGCTGTCCACACTCTAAACACACGACACACACTATCCACACACTGACCACACTGTCCACACACTACCCACACACTCCATACACAACCCAAACAATCCACACACTATCCATACACTCCACACACTACCCACACGCTGACCACACACCCCACACACTGACCACACTGTCCAGACACTACGCACATGCTGTCCACACACTATCCACACATTCCACAGACTGACCACACTGTCCCCACACTACCCACACACTGACCACACACCCCATACACAGCCCACACATTCCACACACTATCCACACACGACCCACACACTGACCACACACTCCACACGCTGTCCACACTCTAAACACACTACACACACTACCCACACACTCCACACAGTCCACACACTACCCATACACTGTCCACACTGTCCACACACTATCCACACATTCCACACACTGACTACACTGTCCCCACACTACCCACACACTGTCCACACACTCCATACACAACTGACACACTCCACACACTACCCACACACTGACCACACACCCCATACACAACCCACACATTCCACACACTATCCACACACTCCACACGCTGTCCACACTCTAAACACACTACACACACTATCCACACACTCCACACACTGACCACACTGTCCCCACACTACCCACACACTCCACACACTATCCACACACTATCCACACAGTCCACACACTACCCATACACTGTCCACACTGTCCACACATTACCCACACGCTGTCCACACACTATCCACACATTCCACACACTGACTACACTGTCCCCACACTACCCTCACACTGTCCACACACTCCATACACAACCAACACACTACCCACACACTGACCACACATTCCATACACAACCTACACACTGACCACACTCCACATGCTGTGCACAATCTAAACACACTACACACACTATCCACACATTCCACACACTGACCACCCGCAAATATGTTCAACTTGTTTAAGCTCCACCCACAAATATGTTAAACCTATTTACACTCCACCCACAAATATGTTCAACTTGTGTAAGCTCCACCCACAAATATGTAAAACCTGTTTACACTCCACCCACAAATATGTTCGACTTGTTTAAGCCCCACCCACAAATATGTTCAACCTGTTTACACTCCACCCACAAATATGTTCGACTTGTTTAAGCTCCACCCACAAATATGTTCAACCTGTTTACACTCCACCCACAAATATGTTTATCCTATATAAGCTCTGCTCAAATGCTTTTCAACACAGCTTTACAGTTACGTTTTCCAGCATACAGGCCCTTTAATATCTAATCGAATGATCAGACTAATTCATCACTAATTGATTGATTTGCCAAATTGCTTAATTACTAATAGAGTCTATTTAAACACTTAAATTGCTTTATTACTTGTCCAGTGTCATCAGATAATGAAGCTGTTAGATTACTAATCTAATCAACAGTGACAGGCTTTTATTTTGGCGGTCAGCGATTTCCGCTGTGGAAATCCAGCACTGTTCTCTTTATAGCAGATAGAGTTTATCTAGAACATGTGTTGAACATAAATGCTGAGGTTATCTAGAACGTGTGTAGAACATTAACAGTTTATCTAGAACACGTGCTGAACGTAAACAGAGTTTATCTAGAACATGTGTCGAACATTAGTGCAGAAGTTATCTAGAACGTGTGTAGAACACTAGCAGTTTATCTAGAACGTGTGTAGAACATTAAGTTTATCTAGAACATGTGTCAAACATAAATACAGTTTATCTGGAACATGTGTAGAACATTAGCAGTTTATCTAGAACGTGTGTAGAACATTAAGTTTATCTAGAACATGTGTCAAACATAAATACAGTTTATCTAGAACATGTGTTTTTCTGCAAGCCTCCATCTCTCGCTTTCGGCCTGCGCGCCGAACTCCTGCCCTCATCCACGCCTGAACAGTGGAGCCGGTTCTGGATTTTTGTGGAGCTGACCGCGCGGCTGTTGTCGCTCTGCTGGCCATGCGTCCCGCATCCCGTTGGTTAATCTGGCCGTTTTGTTGAAGGTTCTTTCTGTCGTGACTTTTTTCTTTTGAACAGTGTAAACCGATTGGTTCTGCAGGCAGCGTGGCGAGGATGTGGCGTCTAGAATCTGCTCTTTCCTCACGACCCCTGCGCCTGTTTTAGTCCGAGGTCATTCTGATGAAGCCCCTGCGCGAGTGCTGACCGGCGCCTGGTCCGATTTCCCCGCCGTCACGGCCAGGCTAATAACCAGGGGCTGGGTGAGCGTCCCGGCCGTGCCGTAACCGTCAGACGAGGAGGTAAACGCCGTCAAACGGTGGCGACGTGTGTAGACCTCGCTTCGCTGACCGCTAACGGACGCGCCGCCGCTGCAGCTGCAGCTGATTTCATCTCTGAGCGCTTTTGTTTGTCCTGGAACGCCAGCGGCTAGCGAACGGCTCATTAGCCCTGAGGCTAAGCTAAATGAGGCGAGAGCCATCGAGTCTTATCAGGTCCCCGCAGCCGCCGCGCTAGCGCTGCTCTCTAAATGTGTTTCTAATGGCAGCGCTAGCCGCTAACGCGCAGACGCCAGCTCGCCCAAAACTTGAAGGTCATTAACGTTCAGTTTAAGGTTTTTTCCCTGTTTAGCGGCGGCTTTGTTCTACCGCGCTCTACCTTGTAAAGATGAAAGACCAAACAACGTACTCGCAGTGTGCTCGCCTTCAAGTGGGGACACTTTGAAGTTCACTTTGAACGTAAAACTCATCGCTCAGCCCTTAAAAGCCGTAAATCCCTGAAGGAACGGCGCCGGAATGTGGCTGCTCTCCCTTTGAGAGCACAATGGACGCAGCCACGGCGCTAATCTGCAGCCTGAAGACAAAACGCTGCTCCACTCGGAAGAATTAACCAATCTCCAGAGGATAGACGAGTAGAGTTACTCGACTTCCCTGGGTCACAGAGCTTCTGACCTCTCTCAACTTCAGCCGACCACACTGAGGTTTAAATAAAACTCCTATGATGCTCCTACAAGCTGGAATAGGAGATATCAGTCCATAAACCACCTCAGTAAACACTCCTATATGCTAGAATAGGAGATATCAGTCCATAAAACACCTCACTAAACTCTCTTATACACTAGAATAGGAGATATCAGTCCATAAACCACCTCAGTAAACTCTCTTATACACTAGGAGATATCAGTCCATAAACCACCTCAATAAACACTCCTATACGCTAGAATAGGAGATATCAGTCCATAAACCACCTCAATAAACACTCCTATACACTAGAATAGGAGATATCAGTCCATAAACCACCTCAGTAAACACTCTTATACACTAGAATAGGAGATATCAGTCCATAAACCACCTCAGTAAACTCTCTTATACACTAGAATAGGAGATATCAGTCCATAAACCACCTCAATAAACACTCCTATACGCTAGAATAGGAGATATCAGTCCATAAACCACCTCAATAAACACTCCTATAGGCTAGAATAGGAGATATCAGTCCATAAACCACCTCAATAAACACTCCTATACGCTAGAATAGGAGATATCAGTCCATAAACCACCTCAATAAACTCTCCTATACGCTAGAATAGGAGATATCAGTCCATAAACCACCTCAATAAACACTCCTATACGCTAGAATAGGAGATATCAGTCCATAAACCACCTCAATAAACACTCCTATACGCTAGAATAGGAGATATCAGTCCATAAACCACCTCAATAAACACTCCTATACGCTAGAATAGGAGATATCAGTCCATAAACCACCTCAATAAACACTCCTATAGGCTAGAATAGGAGATATCAGTCCATAAACCACCTCAATAAACACTCCTATAGGCTAGAATAGGAGATATCAGTCCGATACTCTAGAATAGGAGACATCAGTCCGATACTCTAGAATAGGAGATATCAGTCCGATACTCTAGAATAGGAGATATCAGTCCGATACTCTAGAATAGGAGACATCAGTCCGATACTGTAGAATAGGAGACATCAGTCCGATACTGTAGAATAGGAGACATCAGTCCGATACTGTAGAATAGGAGATATCAGTGCTGGGATAAGTCAGTGAAGCCGCCATTTGAAGTTCATTAACAGTCTATTAATGTATCTGTATTAATCTCTGAACTGCGCTGTAGATCTCGGCAGCATCTCGAGGCTTGAATTGAACTCCAGCTCCAAATCTGCCAGTAAAAGTTTTGCTTCAAAGGAAAATAAATAACTAATACCCGTAATTCGTCTGAACGCAGCCTCCTGTTGTGTTTATACAGCTTGCAAAAGCGCAGCTCCTCGTTTTCTCCTAATGAATTAAACACAAGGCCGTGCCTGACCATTTGTCTGCCCACTCCTCTAAAGCAGCGCTGGCAGCCCACAGCGCAGGGACACTTCTTGGAGGATTCCTGCTCCAAATACCAGCCGTTTATTCTCTCTGTCTCTCTCTGCTTTGTCTTCTCTCGGGGGTCCAGCCAAGGAGATCTGAGACGGAGCCCAGAGTCTCAGCGCTTTAAAGCCAAGCTTGGCGAAAAATCTGATTTACCCCAAATGTGGTTTCTGACTCTGTACGATTCACGGTATCTAGAAACATGGACTAAAGCACATTAGCACAGCTGACCACAGTAGCAGCCACCTGGAACACTGAATGAGATCTTTTTGCGAGCCTCCTTAAAGCCATACAGTGTTTTAGCTCCATAAAACACTGGTGCCAGAACGAAAGCTGGGCTGAAAGGCATTAGCATAGCTAAGAACTGCATCCTGGAGCCTCCACCTGTATATGTGTTTATTGTCTGAGTGCCTGATTTAGCTGATTTCAGTCATGTCATCATTATTGATCCTAAATTACCTTCAATTTGCATTAAGTACACAGTAATTGATTTAAATTTCAAGTATTAAATTAAATTTACATTTATTTTTATGCAAGACTTTCAACAATTTAAACGAAATGCAGGAGGTTTTTAGCAGTGGAGAACCACAGCTTTAGAACTAGGCCTTCAGGTCTGGCCATTGACGTCCCTCCTCTACAGTAATGCTATTTGTTGCTACCATCTCTATGGGATTTATAACAGTATGTTAGCGCAAAGCTAATGCTGTGTCACGTTAACCTTTTTTTGGCTGCTAGATTAAATACAGCACTGAGAGAAAGTTTCAGGCGTCTAATGTTTAACCAGTTTCCCTCAGCAGGGAGTTTATCACAATATACATTAGAATAAAGTCGTATTCATAATTCAGATAAACAGAAAAACAATAAACAGTAACAAGAATTTCTCGGGTCCATATTTTTCCTGGACACCTTCACAGCCGCCACAGAGACTCGTTAATATCATCAATTTCATCATGAGCTCAATTTACTGAGCACTGATTGGTCAAACCAGGAGCTGCTTTATAACTACATATAATACTGGGCTTCCTCGAGGAGAGGCTTGGAGATGGGTAAACAAACATGCTAACATCCAGAACATCACTAGTTATTATATATATTATTTATATAATATATATACACATACATACACAAAATCATTAATTAATATTCTATACATTTTGTTTATTCAAATATTAACACTTTTCTCAGCAAATAAACACAAACTACACAAATAAATAGATTTTGAAAACGTGTCTTTGGTGCCTAAGAGAGAGAGGGAGAGAATAGTCTGAAAACCACCTCAATAAACTCTCCTATACGCTAGAATAGGAGATATCAGTCCATAAACCACCTCAATAAACACTCCTATACGCTAGAATAGGAGATATCAGTCCATAAACCACCTCAATAAACACTCCTATACGCTAGAATAGGAGATATCAGTCCATAAACCACCTCAATAAACACTCCTATACGCTAGAATAGGAGATATCAGTCCATAAACCACCTCAATAAACACTCCTATACGCTAGAATAGGAGATATCAGTCCATAAACCACCTCAATAAACACTCCTATACGCTAGAATAGGAGATATCAGTCCATAAACCACCTCAATAAACTCTCCTATACACTAGAATAGGAGAGATCAGTCCATAAACCACCTCAATAAACACTCCTATACGCTAGAATAGGAGATATCAGTCCATAAACCACCTCAATAAACTCTCCTATACACTAGAATAGGAGAGATCAGTCCATAAACCACCTCAATAAACTCTCCTATACGCTAGAATAGGAGATATCAGTCCATAAACCACCTCAATAAATGCTCCTATACGCTAGAATAGGAGATATCAGTCCATAAATCACCGTATTTACACTTGTTGTATCACACTTGGCATATCTAGAACCTCATGAAATTGAATCTAAGCATGGTTGGTTGATTCCTTTGTCACCTCCCAGTTTTGTTAGTTAATCTAATGTGTAAGGTCTTCAGTCCAGCTCCTGAAGTCCTGACCAATGGGACAGCAGCTCAGCTCTATCTGCCCCATCCTGATTGGGCAGTTTTTGTTTCCATCCAGATCTCCTCAGTGTGGAGAGGGGCAGAGGAGGTCAGGCTGTTATTGAGCCAGTAAGTGGTGTTTGTTCAGTTTCACCTGCGGGTTTGCTCAGTTACCTGAACCGATTAAAGGCAAACACACACCTTTAATGAACAGATCTCGTTTAGAGAGCAAACACAGTTCTTCATCAGAACGGTTCTCATGTTTATGATCCACCACAACAAGAAGGAGGAGGTTTCTGAGGCTGCGGCGCTCAGCGACACTCACATGCTGCAGAATCTAAATTTGTACAAACTGATGTCAAACAATTACGCGCAGCACAAACTGAGAACGCAGTACACAACAGCAGAGGAACAAACAGAGCAGAAGCCTGACCCACACTGAGTCAACAGCGCCAGAACCGGCTCTGAGTGCAGGAACCGTCACATTAGCTCAGTCTGTTCTACAGTTTCTCATTAGACTGAATGAATAACCGACTCTAAATGTAGGTATTGTGATATAAACCGAGTCCGTTCTACAGTTTCTCATTAGGCTGAATGAATAACCGGCTCTAAATGTAGGTATTGTGATATAAACCGAGTCCGTTCTACAGTTTCTCATTAGACTGAATGAATAACCGACTCTAAATGTAGGTATTGTGATATAAACCGAGTCCGTTCTACAGTTTCTCATTAGGCTGAATGAATAACCGGCTCTAAATGTAGGTATTGTGATATAAACCGAGTCCGTTCTACAGTTTCTCGTTAGGCTGAATGAATAACCGACTCTAAATGTAGGTATTGTGATATAAACCGAGTCCGTTCTACAGTTTCTCATTAGACTGAATGAATAACCGGCTCTAAATGTAGGTATTGTGATATAAACCGAGTCTGTTCTACAGTTTCTCATTAGACTGAATGAATAACCGACTCTAAATGTAGGTATTGTGATATAAACCGAGTCCGTTCTACAGTTTCTCATTAGGCTGAATGAATAACCGACTCTAAATGTAGGTATTGTGATATAAACCGAGTCTGTTCTACAGTTTCTCATTAGGCTGAATGAATAACCGACTCTAAATGTAGGTATTGTGATATAAACCGAGTCTGTTCTACAGTTTCTCATTAGGCTGAATGAATAACCGACTCTAAATGTAGGTATTGTGATATAAACCGAGTCTGTTCTACAATTTCTCATTAGGCTGAATGAATAACCGACTCTAAATGTAGGTATTGTGATATAAACCGAGTCCGTTCTACAGTTTCTCATTAGACTGAATGAATAACCGACTCTAAATGTAGGTATTGTGATATAAACCGAGTCTGTTCTACAGTTTCTCATTAGACTGAATGAATAACCGACTCTAAATGTAGGTATTGTGATATAAACCGAGGCTGTTCTACAGTTTCTCGTTAGACTGAATGAATAACCGACTCTAAATGTAGGTATTGTGATATAAACCGAGGCTGTTCTACAGTTTCTCGTTAGACTGAATGAATAACCGACTCTAAATGTAGGTATTGTGATATAAACCGAGTCCGTTCTACAGTTTCTCATTAGGCTGAATGAATAACAGACTCTAAATGTAGGTATTGTGATATAAACCGAGTCCGTTCTACAGTTTCTCGTTAGACTGAATGAATAACCGGCTCTAAATGTAGGTATTGTGATATAAACCGAGTCCGTTCTACAGTTTCTCGTTAGACTGAATGAATAACTGACTCTAAATGTAGGTATTGTGATATAAACCGAGTCCGTTCTACAGTTTCTCATTAGACTGAATGAATAACTGACTCTAAATGTAGGTATTGTGATATAAACCGAGTCCGTTCTACAGTTTCTCATTAGACTGAATGAATAACCGACTCTAAATGTAGGTATTGTGATATAAACCGAGTCTGTTCTACAGTTTCTCATTAGACTGAATGAATAACCGACTCTAAATGTAGGTATTGTGATATAAACCGAGTCTGTTCTACAGTTTCTCATTAGACTGAATGAATAACCGACTCTAAATGTAGGTATTGTGATATAAACCGAGTCCGTTCTACAGTTTCTCATTAGACTGAATGAATAACCGGCTCTAAATGTAGGTATTGTGATATAAACGGAGTCCGTTCTACAGTTTCTCATTAGACTGAATGAATAACCGGCTCTAAATGTAGGTATTGTGATATAAACCGAGTCCGTTCTACAGTTTCTCATTAGGCTGAATGAGTAACCGACTCTAAATGTAGGTATTGTGATATAAACCGAGTCTGTTCTACAGTTTCTCATTAGACTGAATGAATAACCGACTCTAAATGTAGGTATTGTGATATAAACCCAGTCTGTTCTACAGTTTCTCATTAGACTGAATGAATAACCGACTCTAAATGTAGGTATTGTGATATAAACCGAGTCTGTTCTACAGTTTCTCATTAGACTGAATGAATAACCGACTCTAAATGTAGGTATTGTGATATAAACCCAGTCTGTTCTACAGTTTCTCATTAGACTGAATGAATAACCGGCTCTAAATGTAGGTATTGTGATATAAACCGAGTCCGTTCTACAGTTTCTCATTAGGCTGAATGAGTAACCGACTCTAAATGTAGGTATTGTGATATAAACCGAGTCTGTTCTACAGTTTCTCATTAGACTGAATGAATAACCGACTCTAAATGTAGGTATTGTGATATAAACCCAGTCTGTTCTACAGTTTCTCATTAGGCTGAATGAATAACCGGCTCTAAATGTAGGTATTGTGATATAAACCGAGTCCGTTCTACAGTTTCTCATTAGACTGAATGAATAACCGACTCTAAATGTAGGTATTGTGATATAAACCGAGTCCGTTCTACAGTTTCTCATTAGGCTGAATGAATAACCGGCTCTAAATGTAGGTATTGTGATATAAACCGAGTCTGTTCTACAGTTTCTCATTAGACTGAATGAATAACCGACTCTAAATGTAGGTATTGTGATATAAACCGAGGCTGTTCTACAGTTTCTCGTTAGACTGAATGAATAACCGACTCTAAATGTAGGTATTGTGATATAAACCGAGTCCGTTCTACAGTTTCTCATTAGGCTGAATGAATAACAGACTCTAAATGTAGGTATTGTGATATAAACCGAGTCCGTTCTACAGTTTCTCGTTAGACTGAATGAATAACCGGCTCTAAATGTAGGTATTATGATATAAACCGAGTCCGTTCTACAGTTTCTCATTAGACTGAATGAATAACCGACTCTAAATGTAGGTATTGTGATATAAACCGAGTCTGTTCTACAGTTTCTCATTAGACTGAATGAATAACCGACTCTAAATGTAGGTATTGTGATATAAACCCAGTCTGTTCTACAGTTTCTCATTAGACTGAATGAATAACCGGCTCTAAATGTAGGTATTGTGATATAAACCGAGTCCGTTCTACAGTTTCTCATTAGGCTGAATGAGTAACCGACTCTAAATGTCGGTATTGTGATATAAACCGAGTCTGTTCTACAGTTTCTCATTAGACTGAATGAATAACCGACTCTAAATGTAGGTATTGTGATATAAACCCAGTCTGTTCTACAGTTTCTCATTAGGCTGAATGAATAACCGGCTCTAAATGTAGGTATTGTGATATAAACCGAGTCCGTTCTACAGTTTCTCATTAGGCTGAATGAATAACCGGCTCTAAATGTAGGTATTGTGATATAAACCGAGTCCGTTCTACAGTTTCTCATTAGGCTGAATGAATAACCGACTCTAAATGTAGGTATTGTGATATAAACCGAGTCTGTTCTACAGTTTCTCATTAGACTGAATGAATAACCGACTCTAAATGTAGGTATTGTGATATAAACCCAGTCTGTTCTACAGTTTCTCATTAGGCTGAATGAATAACCGGCTCTAAATGTAGGTATTGTGATATAAACCGAGTCCGTTCTACAGTTTCTCATTAGGCTGAATGAATAACCGGCTCTAAATGTAGGTATTGTGATATAAACCGAGTCCGTTCTACAGTTTCTCATTAGACTGAATGAATAACCGACTCTAAATGTAGGTATTGTGATATAAACCCAGTCTGTTCTACAGTTTCTCATTAGGCTGAATGAATAACCGGCTCTAAATGTAGGTATTGTGATATAAACCGAGTCCGTTCTACAGTTTCTCATTAGGCTGAATGAATAACCGGCTCTAAATGTAGGTATTGTGATATAAACCGAGTCCGTTCTACGGAGCGACCTGATTGTCTTAATTCTGAGTGACATGGTTAGCATTTAATGCTAAGTGAGCTCCCACTGAGCTTCTTTGTACTGAGTGAGTGATATTCTTAGCGTCTCCTGCTAAGTGAGTGGCGTGATCATGTCCGTGCGAGTCTTCCGGGTGCATGTCATTCCTGGCAGATGTGTGGGATTTTGTTCTGCAGCTGAGCTTCTTCTTGCTGCTTCCCGTCCGTTGCCTGTGCTGTTTCACGCTCTGCTAGCGCTCCGCTGTGCTAGCTCTGGGTCAGCTCTGGGACGGCATCTCCAGAGTTCCTCTGGCTTCCGGAACAAATGAGAGATCCTGGAGGCTCTTCGTGTCGGTCCCCTGGGGGAACCTTCCGGATCCTCCTCACTGTTTGACGTTGTTAATTACACAGGATCTCCTCCGATGGGAACCGGCGGGGGTTCCGCTCCTGCAGCTGCTGCAGGACTTGACGAATGGCGAGTCTCAGGGGAGGCAGTGATTTAGGGGATCGTCATGTCTGGCCTTCCTAAACGCTGCATTTACCTGAGTTACTGTAGGCTGGGCTGAGGTGGTGGGAGGTGCAGGTTGAGCACGGCTGATGTTCTCCAGGTTCCTTACAGGCTTGCAGGCCTTTCTCTCGCTGACAGTGTGGCCTCACATTCGCTTTGCATGTGATACATATTCATGGGAGCCAATCATAATTATTTACATAATTAACAAAAACTCAAAACTACAGTTCATACAAAAAGCTCACGTACCCCAAATGTAGCTGATCGGTCTTTAGCTCTGGAGCTGCAAGGCTAATATAGCTAACACGTAATGGAAGCTTATACGCTGCTAATTAGCATAAATTAGCATAAACTGACAGAAGCATGTTGCATAGCTAAAACAGCAGCAGCATTCAGCATTCAGGTGCGAATTAAGTCCATAGGTTTAAATTGAATGAATTTAAATCGAATGTAAATGTAATTCATTGCTTAACGATGTGATTAATTATGGAGTTTCTTATTGCACGTAAGCCGTGTAGCAGAATTCTAGCCATAACTTTAAACGTATAAGAGTTAAAATAGTCAACGTCACTAAATGCAACTTAAAAGGAAGTAATAAACAAACAAATGGACGTTTCGGAATAACAAGCTAATGTGGCTAACACATAATGGTAGCTTATACCCCACCAATTAGCATGGTGCTAACTGCATACCTCAATCATCACAACCAAAAACGGACAATACGAAATTACACCATTCAGATATTCAGTGTTCCAGGTGGCTGCTACTGTGGTCAGCTGTGCTAATGTGCTTCAGTCCATGTTTATAGATGCAGTGAATCACAGAGTCACGTCTGGTAGAGACCCTGGACACCTCCACGCTCTGAGACCAGAGAGGATTTAGCAGTTAGCACCATGCTAATGTTCCATTACCTGTTAGGTTCTAGTGCTAAAGCTAAAGAACCGATCTTCAGGCACCGAGCACGTCTTGTCTTATCGGCTGCGTTCTCTGAACTGTTGCTTTAAGGCCACTGCTGGTTGTGCTGCTGCTAGTCCTGGTCCAGAATCTTCATAAACGCTCATGTTTGGTTCCCAGCGTCTCTGTTGGGCTGGACTAATGGGGTTATTGATCATTCTGACATGCCGACATTTCTCTAACCCACATGAAGAGCGGGCTCAAAGAGAGCGCCGTCTGAAGCGGGATGCATTTAGATTACTTCATTCCAATCCGGCCAGACCTGAGAAGCCTTCAGAAGACCGCTACCTCAGACTCGGCCCTCAGAAGATAGGCGCCTCGCACGCTCCGTCCACTCTGGCATTTAACCGGCACCTCTTTGAATATTGGTCACGCACCCCTGAAGATACACTTTCCGTTCCGCTTGAAAGCACTGAAGAAATCTCATAACGTGCGGGTCGGCAGGGGCCGGCAGGGGGCGCCGGGGGTCCTGCGGTTCCAGTTATGAAGTCATTTATTTCTCGTTTCCACTGTACGAGCTCAGACTTTCACCTGTTCCTCTGCTCAGGTTCATCATTAACATGCCACGATGATGCATGGACGCTCTCCGCTGGACAGCACGGCACAGACCGTTTAACCAGCATCGCATTCGTTTCACGTCGGCTGAGCTCCAGAATGTAACGAAGGAATGTAAACATATATTTCATAAATATGACATAACCAACGAAAGCTTCACTACAAAACAGCAGAAAGATCCTGTTAGTACAGGCAAGCCTCTAGAGGGCGGAGCTGAGCGGCGTGTGTTTATTTGATGGTCGTTAATGACGTCTTTAGAGGGCGGAGCTGAGCGGCGTGTGTTTATTTGATGGTTGTTAATGACGTCTTTAGATGGCGGAGCTGAGCGGCGTTTGTTTATTTGATGGTCGTTAATGACGTCTTTAGAGGGCGGAGCTGAGCGGCGTGTGTTTATTTGATGGTTGTTAATGACGTCTTTAGAGGGCGGAGCTGAGTGGCAATTGTTTATTTGATGGTCGTTAATGACGTCTTTAGAGGGCGGAGCTGAGCGGCGTTTGTTTATTTGATGGTCGTTAATGACGTCTTTAGAGGGCGGAGCTGAGCGGCGTTTGTTTATTTGATGGTCGTTAATGACGTCTTTAGAGGGCGGAGCTGAGCGGCGTTTGTTTATTTGATGGTCGTTAATGACGTCTTTAGAGGGCGGAGCTGAGCGGCGTTTGTTTATTTGATGGTTGTTAGTGACGTCTTTAGAGGGCGGAGCTGAGCGGCGTGTGTTTATTTGATGGTCGTTATTGACGTCTTTAGAGGGCGGAGCTGAGCGGCGTGTGTTTATTTGATGGTCGTTAATGACGTCTTTAGAGGGCGGAGCTGAGCGGCGTTTGTTTATT
>NC_051222.1:687500-777500 GCF_015220715.1 Pygocentrus nattereri | reverse complement strand
TCTCCGGCTCCAGCCGATAATTCTCCCCACAACGGCCGAGCGGCTTGTCTCTGTCTCTCAGGGAAAGGCTTCCTCTGACAACCGGCCGGGTTTTTCTCCCGATGTGCGGCAGGAGCTCCTCTCTCCTCTCTACTCTCTACTCTCTCCTCCCTCTCCTCTCTCCTCTCTCCTCTCTACTCTCTCTCCTCCCTCTCCTCTCTCCTCTCTACTCTCTCTCCTCCCTCTCCTCTCTCCTCCCTCTCCTCTCTCCTCTCTACTCTCTCTCCTCCCTCTCCTCTCTCCTCCCTCTCCTCTCTCCTCTCTACTCTCTCTCCTCCCTCTCCTCTCTCCTCTCTCCTCTCTACTCTCTCCTCTGTACTCTCTCTCCTCTCTACTCTCTCCTCCCTCTCCTCTCTACTCTCTCCTCTCACTCCTCTCTCTCCTCTCTACTCTCTCGTCTCTCCTCTCTCCTCTCTACTCTCTCTCCTCTCTACTCTCTACTCTCTCTCCTCCCTCTCCTCTCTCCTCTCTCCTCTCTACTCTCTCTCCTCCCTCTCCTCTCTCCTCTCTACTCTCTCTCCTCCCTCTCCTCTCTCCTCCCTCTCCTCTCTCCTCTCTACTCTCTCTCCTCCCTCTCCTCTCTCCTCCCTCTCCTCTCTCCTCTCTACTCTCTCTCCTCCCTCTCCTCTCTCCTCTCTCCTCTCTACTCTCTCTCCTCTCTACTCTCTCTCCTCCCTCTCCTCTCTCCTCTCTACTCTCTCCTCTCTCCTCTCTACTCTCTCTCCTCTCTACTCTCTCTCCTCCCTCTCCTCTCTCCTCTCTCTCCTCTCTCCTCTCTACTCTCTCTCCTCTCTCCTCTCTCCTCTCTCTCCTCTGTACTCTCTCTCCTCTCTACTCTCTCCTCCCTCTCCTCTCTACTCTCTCCTCTCACTCCTCTCTCTCCTCTCTACTCTCTACTCTCTCCTCTCTACTCTCTCCTCTCTTCTCCCTCTCCTCTCTACTCTCTCCTCCCGCTACTCTCTCTCCTCTCTCCTCCCTCTCTCTCCTCCCTCTCCTCTCTCCTCTCTCTCCTCTCTCCTGTCTCCTCTCTACTCTCTCCTCCCTCTCCTCTCTCCTCTCTACTCTCTCCTCTCTACTCTCTACTCTCTCTCCTCTCTACTCTCTCCTCTCTACTCTCTCTCCTCTCTACTCTCTCTCCTCTCTACTCTCACCTCTCTACTCTCTCTCCTCTCTCCTCTCTCCTCCCTCTCCTCTCTCCTCTCTCCTCTCTACTCTCTCCTCTCTCCTCTCTACTCTCTCTCCTCTCTCCTCTCTCCTCTCTACTCTCTCTCCTCTCTCCTCTCTACTCTCTACTCTCTACTCCCTCTCCTCTCTACTCTCTCCTCTCTACTCTCTCCTCTCTCCTCTCTACTCTCTCCTCTCTACTCTCTACTCTCTACTCTCTCCTCTCTCCTCTCTACTCCCTCTCCTCTCTCCTCTCTCCTCTCTACTCTCTCTTCTCTACTCTCTCCTCTCTACTCTCTCCTATCTCCTCTCTCCTCTCTCTCCTCCCTCTCCTCTCTCCTCTCTCCTCTCTCCTCTCTACTCTCTCTCCTCTCTCCTCTCTCCTCTCTACTCTCTCCTCTCTACTCTCTCCTCTCTCTCCTCTCTCCTCTCTCCTCTCTACTCTCTCCTCTCTACTCTCTACTCTCTCCTCTCTCCTCTCTACTCTCTACTCCCTCTCCTCTCTCCTCTCTACTCTCTCTTCTCTACTCTCTCCTCTCTACTCTCTCCTATCTCCTCTCTACTCTCTCTCCTCCCTCTCCTCTCTCCTCTCTCCTCTCTACTCTCTCCTCTCTCCTCTCTCCTCTCTACTCTCTCTCCTCTCTCCTCTCTACTCTCTCCTCTCTCTCCTCTCTACTCTCTCCTCTCTCCTCTCTCCTCTCTCCTCTCTACTCTCTCTCCTCTCTACTCTCTCCTCTCTCTCCTCTCTCCTCTCTACTCTCTCCTCTCTCTCCTCTCTCCTCTCTACTCTCTCCTCTCTCCTCTCTCCTCTCTCCTCTCTACTCTCTCTCCTCTCTACTCTCTCCTCTCTACTCTCTCCTCTCTCCTCTCTACTCTCTCCTCTCTCCTCTCTACTCTCTCTCCTCTCTCCTCTCTACTTTCTCCTCTCTACTCTCTCCTCTCTCCTCTCTACTCTCTCCTCTCTCCTCTCTACTCTCTCTCCTCTCTACTCTCTCCTCTCTCTCCTCTCTACTCTCTCCTCTCTACTCTCTCTCCTCTCTCCTCTCTACTCTCTACTCTCTCTCCTCTCTACTCTCTCTCCTCTCTACTCTCTCTCCTCTCTCCTCTCTGCTCTCTACTTTCTCTCCTCTCTCCTCTCTACTCTCTCCTCTCTCCTCTCTCTCCTCTCTCCTCTCTACTCTCTCCTCTCTCCTCTCTACTCTCTCCTCTCTCCTCTCTACTCTCTCTCCTCTCTCCTCTCTACTTTCTCCTCTCTACTCTCTCCTCTCTCCTCTCTACTCTCTCCTCTCTCCTCTCTACTCTCTCTCCTCTCTACTCTCTCCTCTCTCTCCTCTCTACTCTCTCCTCTCTACTCTCTCTCCTCTCTCCTCTCTACTCTCTACTCTCTCTCCTCTCTCCTCTCTACTCTCTCTCCTCTCTACTCTCTCTCCTCTCTCCTCTCTGCTCTCTACTTTCTCTCCTCTCTCCTCTCTACTCTCTCCTCTCTCCTCTCTCTCCTCTCTCCTCTCTACTCTCTCCTCTCTCCTCTCTACTCTCTCTCCTCTCTCCTCTCTCCTCTCTACTCTCTCTCCTCTCTCCTCTCTACTCTCTCCTCCCTCTCCTCTCAATCCTCTCTCTCCTCTCTACTCTCTACTCTCTCCTCTCTCTCCTCTCTCCTCTCAGTCCTCTCTCTCCTCCCACTCCTCTCTCCTCCCTCTACTCTCTCTCCTCTCTCGCTCTCCTCTCTCTCTCTCTCTCTCTCTGTCTCTCTCTCGCTCTCCTCTCTCTCCTCTCTCCTCTCTCTCCTCCCGCTACTCTCTCCTCTCACTCCTCTCTACTCTCTCCTCCCTCTCCTCTCTCTCCTCCCGCTACTCTCTCCTCTCACTCCTCTCTCTCTCTCTGTATCTCTCTCTCTCCTCTCTTTCTCTCTCTCTCTCTCTCTCTGTCTCTCTGTCTCTCTCTCCTCTCTTTCTCTCACTCCTCTCTCTCTCTTTGTCTCTCTCTCTCTCTTTCTCTCTCCTCTCTTTCTCTCTCTCTCTCTCTCTCTCTCTCTCTGTCTCTGTCTCTCTCTCTCTCTCTCTCTCTCTCTGTCTCTCTCTCTAACTCGGCGCTCGGACTTGTTTTTGGTGTTTATGGAAGCGTTGGCGCTCCTTTTCCCTCAGTTATGATCGGAGTTACTGTCGTGGATAAAGTCGAGGATTAGCCGCTAATGCTCAGGATTACAGCCCAGAGCAAAACCTCCTCCTGATTAGCTCGCTAGTCATCGTTAGATTTCCCAGCTAAACGAGCGACCATCACTGAGTGGAGGAGGTAATGAGCTAATTAATGCTCTGTTAGCAGTCCTACACCGAGCACTAGTGTTAATAGAGGGTACGTTAGTAAGTAATTATTAAGTATAAAGTATTAAATAAGATGTACTATAGATGTGGTATAAGTAAATAGTATGAATACAAAGTTTAATGATTGCATCATAAGTAATCATATTAAGCATTAATGTATTAAATACAAGTACAAGGCATTCATTATTACATACGCCTTAATATTCAGTATACTCATAAGTAGTAATATTAAGCAGTACTGTATAAGTATTATGTACCAGATATAGTGTATTAAATATTAGCATTCAGTAGCATAAGTAAACATAAGTTATGCATATTAAATTCATATTTTGAGTAGAAGTAAATGTACGTACTAAGTATTAGGTATTAAATACCAAGTATTCTCTACATATTAAGTATTAAGTATAGTTACTATACATTTTCATTTTCAGACATTAAGTATGACACATCTAGTGTTAAGATGTTTTAAGACAGAATTTTTAGGATTAAATATAAGTTTTCATGTGTTGAATTTACATTTAAGTATAAACAAACCAGTACTAAGTAATAGTTAAGCATTATTTGTAAATACTAAGTCATAAGTATTGATATTAATTACAAGTAGTACAAGAATGAAGTACTATGTACAAAGATTAAGTATTAAGTATCTCACTGCGTGTTGAGTATTTAGTATTAAGTACTTAGTATAAAGTATGAAGTATGTCACACTGAGTATTCCTCATAAAGTCGGAGTAAGTATAAGTCATTGTATGTACTAAGTTTAGGTTTAAGTCCTGTCAGGTATTAGGATAAAACGTGAACGTCGTCAGTGCTGATGTTGAGCTTCAGAGCAGAGCAGCAGGATCTCCAGCAGCTGCAGCTCTTTAATGAATATTTCTGTGAATGTAAATCCTCCAGCTGCCCTCGAGTCACTGAACTCGTTCCAGCTCCAGCCCTTAAAGCAGCGATTGAGCTATTTTTAAATCCCAGACGTTCCCAAACATTTTTATCGCCGTGTTTTTCCAGACGTGAACTCGCAGGGGTGTTTTCCTTCCCATGAAAGAGAGAAATAAATAAATAATCAAACATTAAAGTCAGTAATTCTTCAGCGTCTGAGGAAAGCGTTCAGTTTACTGAATGAATCTGGTTTATACCCGATTAAAGCTGTGAGCCAGACACGCCTACCAGGCACTAACTCGTGATCTGTCAGTCAGCTGGTCCGAGCTCCACTCATAGCATCTGTGACGTCTTACGTACTAAAACCACTCGGAATTCTCGTTTCCCAGCTTCTCTCCATCCCTCACAGGTAAACAGGCCGTTTCTGTTACTGTGACTTTAAGACCGGTATATGTAAATGAGCTCCAGCCTGAAACACTCCATATAGCTTCAGCATGAATGGGCAGGGCTAAGCTGCCATAGGCCGAAAAAGGGCATGCGTAAGCCTGTTTATGGTTGTGACATCACAAGCACGATGACTTTAAAACAGGCAGTTTTAAAGCAGCGGGCCCTTTAATACGGGTTTAGGTCTGTTTTTAAAGCCTCACCCAGGCTGATGTGTTTCAAGGCTGCAGTGTTGATCTGTTTTCTCTGCATTAATAAACAAACAAACAAATAAATCAAAGGCCTCAGTCCATGGAAGGAGATATGTGACTTTGAATCATTAGTTTAGCTCCACCCATTCAGCCTACAGCAGTTTAGCTCCACCCATTCAGCCTATAGCAGTTTAGCCCCATCCAGTACAGAACACCCAATCAGAATTGAGCTCATTTGCATATATCAGTCTAGAAGGCACAGCCTTTACGGGTAAAGACAGGCTGGAAAACGTATTTTGGTCCATAAACTCAGACCCTCAGGGAGAAATGAAACACAGGAAGAATGTAAAGTGTGGGCTCCTTAAAAGCTTCCCAGTGGCTGGGCTGTAGAATTGTTTTAGAAAGCCTCTAAAGTGGATTGGCTGCACGGGAAGCTTGAGGCGTCCCTCAGGAACGATGAAGCTTTCCCATTCAGGGGAGATAAGAAGGAGAAGGAGGAAGAGGAGGAGGAGATAAAGTCCTTCCCTGCAGGGCCGCCGTCATGGTAAAACACTCGGCCATGATTGACAGTACGGCGACTGTAGGCCGAGCAGGAGTTCTCCGTAGCGGCCTTTCTTCTTAAATAGCTCCCTCAGGTGATAAACACCTCAGCTTTGTTTTGAAGGACATTGACAAAAAGACGGAAACAGGCTTGGGTGGCTGTCCTCTGAAAAGTGCAGTGGTGGACTCTGAGGGAGCCCTGGAGCACCGTTAAAACTGATAAAAGCACATACGAAACAGCTGAAAGCTCTCGGATAGTGTAGACAAAGTGTCTTCAAGGCGATGCTGCATCTCCACGAGGACTGTATAAGGCAGTGATCTGCACTCCTGCACCTGTACATACCTGTCATTTACCTCGAGTTGTTATAATTAATTACATATATACAGACTATAAAGTCAGCCTCAAAAACAGTGAACTCAGTTTGAGCTGAAAACGATGCGAAAACACAGTATTTTATGTTTTACCATCTGGAATCTGTTGTTTTTCTTATGCAAATAGGAGGACAGGAGCATGTTTGCCACTGTATTACATCGGCTTTCCTTTCAAAAACACCCAGTAATCGTTTAAGGAATGAAGACACTGATCCAGTTATGAGAGCAGGCCAAAGATGTGCAGGTTACCCAGTAATCCCACCGGATTTACAACTTTACACTGGTAACAATCTGGATGGTCATTTTCTTCTTTGGCCCGGAGAAAACAACGTCCATTAGGTCCATAAACAATGTGAAAGGTGGACACATTTCCACTGCGCCACTAAGTTCAGACTAACTCCAGCCCAGAGAAGGTGGCAGCATTTCTGTGTGTTGTTGATATGTGGCTTCAACTGTGCAGAGTTCAGTCTTACCCTGCATTTGTTGATGCAGAGATGTGCAACACTTACTAACACAAACGTCTTATCGATCACAGAAACATATGTTTTCAATGAAGTGCCGTCTGAGGGGTCAAAGGCGACGTGGTTTTCAACCTTTTCTCCTTTCTCCGTATCTTCTGAGTCTGTGGATGATATTATACAGTGTGGAGGATGAAAGACCTCAGATCTGTGCAGTCACTTGCTGAGGAACGTGACTTTTAAACTGTTGAAAGTTTTGCTGAAGCATTTTTGCCAAGGGGGCCTCGACTCGGCCTTTCCTGGAGGCTCCTTTTCTAGGCAAGCATGACTGAAATGCACGTTTAAGGTGTATCTCAGTCTTAAAACGACCACAGGCATCAGTTTAAGATTCGGAATGATTCATTTTCAGAATGTTCACAAAACACGACGGAGGCGAAACTTTGTGGTCGGTGTGGATCCACAAGTCGCTGCTTTCTGTTTTCATTTGGAATTTTATAACAAATCAATACTTTTTCTCTCTTCTATGGTTCTTTAGTAAAGAAGATGGTTCTATATAGAACCACGAACACTCAAAGAACCCTTTGCATGGTGAAATTGTTCTAGAACAGCACATTTTCTGGGTTTTGGGATTGTGAAGATGTATAGGACCATATACAGCACATTCTTTTAATCATTCTTTGAGTGTTCATGATCCGTTTTCTTTACTAAAGAACCCTCGAGGAACCCTTTGTTTCAAGTGCGCTGTATTTCACTGTTTTGTTTTTGTTGTCGCTTCCTTCCTTTCTTTCTTCGCTTCACACCGTTTTCTGTGCATTAAGCTGCCTGAAACATGTCGGAGAATGAGGGTAAATCGAGAGCGCTGGGCTCTAAAGCCTGTAGGTGTTAGTACTCGTCTGAACGTGGTTCCCTCCGCGTCGTCCTTCGGCGTGATGATGGGAACAGAGCTGCTCCTCACAGTGAAGTGAATAATAGGGATCAATACAGTCAGTACAGGCACTTTTAAGCGGCCGACGTCGCCGCCGCTGCCGAGCGGAGCTGTGAAGGAACAGAGGGGTGAGTTTGTCCTCTGCGGAGCAATGACGACCGCACAGAGCCTCCGTTCATCATTAATGGATCCACATCTACGGACCGCCGCGCTGGGCTAATTACGGGGGGAGACGCCGCGCCTTAATTGCCTGATTGAAATGCAAGACGGGCGCTCAGACGCTGAAAGCTGTTTGTTTGTATTTAGCAGACAGGTAGAGCTCAATGGGCCGGCGCGATTGTACACGCTAATTAGCCACTGTAGAGGCTCTCTGTCAGCGTAGCGCCGAGCAGGGCTAATGGATTATCGGCTCTGTGATGGACGAGCGAGGGTCCGTCACGTTGAACTCACTTTCAGAGGTCGTCTGACCCCAGAGAACCGTTCAGCACGTTCCCCCCCCACAGAACCCGCAGGCAGCCAATCAGGGCGCGTTCGGCATCCCGCAAGGCTACACCGGTTAGCGCCACGCAGGCCGAAGGCTAACACCACACATTAGGCAGGCGCTGTGGGCCGGATTTGAGCCTCTGTAGCTGCTGCTAATGTTTTTAGCCATGCTAATGTAATTTAGCCCATGTTTACAGACGAGGATGGGCCACATATAACTGGGTTCATGGTTGTGACATCACAGGCATGTGGAATTTATAACAGCTTGGTTGCCATGTATGATTGTAAGGACAGGAATGTTTACAAAAGTATTTAAAAAAAAAAAAGATGATTTTCCACGATATGCTACAAGGCTAACGTAGCTAACGATTAATGGGTAAACCAATTAGCATTTGGCAAAAGTCCCGGCGTAAAGCTTGGTGCGTATCTAAACCATCACATTCTCGCCCCAAACCAAAAACGAACTTTCTAAAATTCCCTCAAGGTCAAATTCAGTGTTCCAGGTGGTTGCTAATGTGTTTAGCTAAGCGCTTTAGACCTTGTTTATAGATAACAGTGTGTTTTACAGTGTCAGAAACCACATCGTCAAGGATTACCGATTATAGTTGGAGGAGGTTTAAGTATGCAGTTAGCACCATGCTAATTGGTGGTTATTAATTAATAATGAGTTTTAATAGCATTTAATTATCATTAATAATGATAAGTGTGTTCATGTTCACCAGCTCCTGCAGGGTCGCTCCATCCCGAAGCTCGGCACGCTAGACCTGATCGAGACGGGCAGCGGAGACACCGAGGGTCCCTACAGCGGAGACTGTGACGACGAGGACGGCTGCTGGGGGTCTGGGAGCGGTCCAGGGGGGAGGAGAATCGCCATCGGGACCACCAAACGTGAGTACATACTCTGAGGGTGGAGGAATAAATGAGTGGAGGGATAAAGAGCTGAAGAGAAAAACCTGTGACTATATAATAATAATAATTATTATTATTATCATGTAATAGAAGTTATGATTCTTCAGAGAACGATTCAGTTCATCATGAAATCTCACATTTCACTTGGAATCGATTCGTTTACGATTCTTTTTGGAAACGATTCAGTATATAACACAGTCGCATTTCACTTGGAATCGATTCAGTTATGATTCTCTTGGAATGATTCAGTGCATCACTAAAACTCACATTTCACTGTGAATCAATTCAGTTCACTTATGATTTCTTTTTGTAAACGATTCAGTGCATCACTATGAATCAACTCGCTTTAACTGCAGTTCTGTTGGGAGCAGTTCAGTGTGTCACAAAATCACATTTAACTTTAAACTGATTTTATTAGGGTTCTTTCAGAAATGCTTCACAAAACGTCAAACTTCGAGATGAGTCCATTCAAACATGATTCTTTCTGAAATGATTTAGTGCGTCAGATTTCACTGCTGTACGATTCAGAGCATCACAAAATATCACATTCATGTGGGGGCAGTCGTGGGCTGGAGGTCAGGGAACCGGTTCGATCCCCAGAGCCGACAGTCCGTGACTGAGGTGTCCTTGAGCAAGACGCCTAACCCCCAACTGCTCCCCGGCGCCGTGGATAGGGCTGCCCACCGCTCCGGGTGTGTGTGTGTGTTCACTAGTGTGTATGTGGTGTTTCACTGTGGTGAATTTGCCCGTCCTCATTCACTGTGAATCAGTTCAGTTATGACTCT
The DNA here is from genome assembly GCF_015220715.1 of Pygocentrus nattereri. Taxonomy (NCBI): domain Eukaryota; kingdom Metazoa; phylum Chordata; class Actinopteri; order Characiformes; family Serrasalmidae; genus Pygocentrus; species Pygocentrus nattereri. The sequence goes on along the minus strand of NC_051222.1, from coordinate 767,996 downwards.
TTTTGACATGATTCGGTGCATCACAGCCTCAGATTTCAGCAGCGTACGATCCGATTAGTGTTTGATTCTTTAGGCGTTTATTCGATACAACATGAAGCCCCACATTTCACCCGGTTCAGTGGCGAAGAGGAGAGGCACTGACCCGTCCACGCTAAAGCTGCAGCTACTGTTACTGTTACTAATGTTACTGTAGTGACTGTCACAGTTACGCAGTGGCTGTAGATCGCTGGCGATGTCTGAGGAGCTCCGAGTGCTGGACTGTCTGCAAGGCTGCAGGCCATAAATAAGCGCTGGGAAACTGCGTCTGTAAACAGCAGCAGCTCTGCTCCGAATCGATATCCGCGCGGTGTTACAGCGGCTCTCTCGGCGCTGCGGGCGTCTATCAGGAATTACGCTTTATAATGAATGCGAACAGAAGAGCAGCGGCGAGGAATCCGTCGCTCGTCTTTCACGGCGCGTTCCCGCGCTCTGAACGCCCCAGCGCCCCAAACACGTCCTCTCAAGATCCCCCAAACTCGGCCTCCTTCACAGCCGGGATTAGCGCCCGCGTGCTGAAGCGCAGCGGGCAGATTGCCCAGCCACACTCGCTCTGACCCGAGATCCCCGGCGGAGCCAGAATTAGCATAACGCTGCAAACACTGCAGCAGCCGCTGATCAGCATTTCACTGCCTTAGCACAAAGGCCTGCAGGATTAAAGGGCCAGTGTCAGGCCTAAACCTGCAGTCCTGACTGTCTCTGGAAGCCGAGTGGGGCGTAACATACCTTTCATGACCTTGTTTGGCCACGCCCACTCGGCCTGCTTCAGTGTGGCTCCGCCCACAGCCGTTTAAAATGGAAAAAATAGCATGCTTTGATGACAGAGCCATGGACACATTCTCGTAAATCTGCACGTTAGCCCCGCCCATTCAGCCGCAGCAGTTTAGCTCCACCCATTCAGCTACAGCAGTTTAGCTCCACCCATTCAGCTACAGCAGTTTAGCTCCACCCATTCAGCTACAGCAGTTTAGCTCCACCGTTCAGCTACAGCAGTTTAGCTCCACCCAGACTTCTTTTTAAATACAAGACAGCCAGTGAGAAAAGCGCTCATTTACATATATCAGTCTTAAAGGCACAGCCTGGTCATTTGGTCACTGCTTCTGGTGCACAAAAGGACACACAAGTTATAAGTAGCCCTGATGGTGATTACAGGAGAAGTGCAGGCTATGGGCCCTTTAATGGGCCCTTTGATGGGCTCTTTAATGATAAACACTCCGTACTCAGGCTTTTCTTCTTCCCAGACGGGCGTCCTGGATGTTTCTGAGCTGGCAGGCGACAGTTTGTGCGAAGTTGTCCAAGTCTCACTTTGCTTTGGGAGTGAAGTTTGAGCATTTGGATAAACTGGTCTCGATTCTGGCGCCGAGTGCTGAGCGCGTGTTCTGATCGCTAACAGCTTACATCTCGCTGACCGGCGTTCTGGACCGGTCCGTGGCCAAAACTCTCTCCATCTGGTCCACTTCTCTGCCATCTCTGTCTTTCACCTCCGAAATCTGGAGCGTGTGGACTGTAGCCCGGCAGCCGATAACGACGACCCCAGACTGTGATAATAACGGCAGAGCGCTTTAAAGGGCCGCTGCGCTGCCTCTCCTACACGAGGCTCATGAGAGAGAGTTGACTGGTTTTCATCTGCACCTTCACGGCTGACGCAGCCTGTACAGATTACAGTCTGTGTTACTCTCAACAATCAACAGCGGGGAATCTGAGGGGGTGCACAAACTTTTGCATGTGACTATATGTAAATGAGCTGTGTTCCGATTGGCTACTTTGTTAAAAAACAGATTGGAGCCCTCCTTCTAACATTAGTGTGAATGGTTGGAGACAACAGTGCTGTAAGTGGGCGGAGCTAAACTGCTGTAAGCTAAACGGGCGAGCTAAACTGGTGTAGGCTGAATGGGTGTGGCTAAACTGCTATAGGCTGAATGGGTGGGGCTAAACTGCTGTAGGCTGAATGGGTGGGGCTAAACTGCTGTAGGCTGACTGGGTGGGGCTAAACTGCTGTAGGCTAAATGGGTGGGGCTAAACTGTTGTAAGCTAAACAGGCGTAGCTAAACTGCAATAGGCTGAATGGGTGGGGCTAAACTGCTGTAGGCTGAATGGGTGGGACTAAACTGCTGTAGGCTGACTGGGCGGGGCTAAACTGCTGTAGACTGAATGGGTGGGGCTAAACTGCTGTAGGCTGACTGGGCGGGGCTAAACTGCTGTAGGCTGAATGGGTGGGTGGGGCTAAGCAGCTGTTCCAGGATAATTCCAGCATATGGGCTCTTTCAGGTCTTCAGTCTAGTTGTTAATGACTGTGGCCTCCTGCTGATGCTGGAGCACTAAGCGTTCTTCGCTGGGCCGCGAGGCGTTCTGCAGATCCTGATTGAGGTTCCGTCAGTCTGGTGCTCTCAGGCCAAGAGGGGCGTGTTCTTTCCTCTCTCTGTCCCGGCTGAATAATGCAATCTCAAATAATGACAATTATAGACAAGCGAGACGAGTCTGGACGGCCCCTCTGCTGATTTCTCTGCCACCCTGCCGCTGTAAATCAGTCTCCGGGGGCTTCTGCCCCCCCACCCCCATCACTCGCCCCGTCCGTCAGGCTGGTCTGATTAATCACCCCCCCTTTGTTTTCTGGGCGGCGATGTCACGGGTCATCAAACGCGCCATCATCTCCGCGCTAACATTTCTTTCTCCGCCTGTCAGCCTGTCACCGTCCGGCCGGCCGGCCGCCTCTGTTTCAGCCGCGCTGTAATTTATGGCTCAACGCGTCGCTTTCAGTCATCCGTCGGCCACGCCTCCTCACACACAGCCCCGCCCCCCTGCTTACAGACAGCTGTGCGGAGCTGAAACTGCAGCTGATCTTCTGATGGAGGCGACAGACAGAAAAGCACACATTCCCCAGCACGCTCCGGTCACTCGGAGTGACCAAACATTCATTTAGAGGGAGACTGACCCTTTAACCCCTAAAATACCAGCCAGAACAGTTGGCCTCAGTTCAGCTTTTAATTTACACTCAGCGTTTATTGAGATTTATGGACTGATATCTCCTATTCTAGTGTATAGGAGTGTTTATTGAGGTGGTTTATGGACTGATATCTCCTATTCTAGCGTATAGGAGTTTATTGAGGTGGTTTATGGACTGATATCTCCTATTCTAGCGTATAGGAGTCTTTATTGAGGTGGTTTATGGAATGATATCTCCTATTCTAGTGTATAGGAGCGTTTATTGAGGTGGTTTATGGACTGATATCTCCTATTCTAGCGTATAGGAGTCTTTATTGAGGTGGTTTATGGAATGATATCTCCTATTCTAGTGTATAGGAGTGTTTATTGAGGTGGTTTGTGGACTGATATCTCCTATTCTAGCGTATAGGAGTGTTTATTGAGGTGGTTTATGGACTGATATCTCCTATTCTAGCCTATAGGAGTGTTTATTGAGGTGGTTTATGGACTGATATCTCCTATTCTAGTGTATAGGAGCATATATTGAGGTGGTTTATGGACTGATATCTCCTATTCTAGCCTATAGGAGCATTTATTGAGGTGGTTTATGGACTGATATCTCCTATTCTAGTGTATAGGAGCGTTTATTGAGGTGGTTTATGGACTGGTATCTCCTATTCTAGTGTATAGGAGTGTTTATTGAGGTGGTTCATGGACTAATATCTCCTATTCTAGTGTATAGGAGTGTTTATTGAGGTGGTTTATGGACTTATATCTCCTATTCTAGCGTATAGGAGTGTTTATTGAGGTGGTTTATGGACTTATATCGCCTATTCTAGCGTATAGGAGAGTTTATTGAGGTGGTTTATGGACTGATATCTCCTATTCTAGTGTATAGGAGCATATATTGAGGTGGTTTATGGACTGATATCTCCTATTCTAGCCTATAGGAGCATGTATTGAGGTGGTTTATGGACTGATATCTCCTATTCTAGCGTATAGGAGTGTTTATTGAGGTGGTTTATGGACTGGTATCTCCTATTCTAGCGTATAGGAGTGTTTATTGAGGTGGTTTATGGACTGATATCTCCTATTCTAGTGTATAGGAGCGTTTATTGAGGTGGTTTATGGACTGGTATCTCCTATTCTAGTGTATAGGAGTGTTTATTGAGGTGGTTTATGGACTAATATCTCCTATTCTAGTGTATAGGAGTGTTTATTGAGGTGGTTTATGGACTTATATCTCCTATTCTAGCGTATAGGAGTGTTTATTGAGGTGGTTTATGGACTTATATCTCCTATTCTAGCGTATAGGAGTGTTTATTGAGGTGGTTTATGGACTGATATCTCCTATTCTAGTGTATAGGAGTGTTTATTGAGGTGGTTTATGGACTGGTATCTCCTATTCTAGTGTATAGGAGTGTTTATTGAGGTGGTTTATGGACTGATATCTCCTATTCTAGCGTATAGGAGTGTTTATTGAGGTGGTATATGGACTGATATCTCCTATTCTAGCGTATAGGAGAGTTTATTGAGGTGGTTTATGGACTGATATCTCCTATTCTAGCGTATAGGAGTGTTTATTGAGGTGGTTTATGGACTGATATCTCCTATTCTAGCGTATAGGAGTGTTTATTGAGGTGGTTTATGGACTGATATCTCCTATTCTAGCCTATAGGAGTGTTTATTGAGGTGGTTTATGGACTGATATCTCCTATTCTAGCGTATAGGAGAGTTTATTGAGGTGGTTTATGGACTGATATCTCCTATTCTAGCCTATATGAGTGTTTACTGAGGTGGTTTATGGATTGATATCTCCTATTCTAGCGTATAGGAGTGTTTATTGAGGTGGTTTATGGACTGATATCTCCTATTCTAGCCTATAGGAGTGTTTATTGAGGTGGTTTATGGACTGATATCTCCTATTCTAGTGTATAGGAGTGTTTATTGAGGTGGTTTATGGATTGATATCTCCTAGTGTATAGGAGTGTTTATTGAGGTGGTTTATGGACTGATATCTCCTATTCTAGTGTATAGGAGTGTTTATTGAAGTGGTTTATGGACTGATATCTCCTATTCTAGCCTATAGGAGCATATATTGAGGTGGTTTATGGACTGATATCTCCTATTCTAGCCTATAGGAGCATTTATTGAGGTGGTTTATGGACTGATATCTCCTATTCTAGCGTATAGGAGTGTTTATTGAGGTGGTTTATGGACTGATATCTCCTATTCTAGCCTATAGGAGTGTTTATTGAGGTGGTTTATGGACTGATATCTCCTATTCTAGCCTATAGGAGTGTTTATTGAGGTGGTTTATGGACTGATATCTCCTATTCTAGCGTATAGGAGAGTTTATTGAGGTAGTTTATGGACTGATATCTCCTATTCTAGCAAATAGGAATGTTTATTGAGGTGGTTTATGGACTGATATCTCCTATTGTAGTGTATAGGAGTGTTTATTGAGGTGGTTTATGGACTGATATCTCCTATTCTAGCGTATAGGAACGTTTATTGAGGTGGTTTATGGACTGATATCTCCTATTCTAGCATATAGGAGAGTTTATTGAGGTGGTTTATGGACTGATATCTCCTATTCTAGTGTATAGGAGTCTTTATTGAGGTGGTTTATGGACTGATATCTCCTATTGTAGTGTATAGGAGCGTTTATTGAGGTGGTTTATGGACTGATATCTCCTATTCTAGTGTATAGGAGTGTTTATTGAGGTGGTTTGTGGACTGATATCTCCTATTCTAGCGTATAGGAGTGTTTATTGAGGTGGTTTATGGACTGATATCTCCTATTCTAGCGTATAGGAGTGTTTATTGAGGTGGTTTATGGACTGATATCTCCTATTCTAGTGTATAGGAGCATATATTGAGGTGGTTTATGGACTGATATCTCCTATTCTAGCCTATAGGAGCTATTATTGAGGTGGTTTATGGACTGATATCTCCTATTCTAGTGTATAGGAGCGTTTATTGAGGTGGTTTATGGACTGGTATCTCCTATTCTAGTGTATAGGAGTGTTTATTGAGGTGGTTTATTGACTAATATCTCCTATTCTAGTGTATAGGAGTGTTTATTGAGGTGGTTTATGGACTTATATCTCCTATTCTAGCGTATAGGAGTGTTTATTGAGGTGGTTTATGGACTTATATCGCCTATTCTAGCGTATAGGAGTGTTTATTGAGGTGGTTTATGGACTTATATCTCCTATTCTAGCGTATAGGAGTGTTTATTGAGGTGGTTTATGGACTGATATCTCCTATTCTAGTGTATAGGAGTGTTTATTGAGGTGGTTTATGGACTGGTATCTCCTATTCTAGTGTATAGGAGTGTTTATTGAGGTGGTTTATGGACTGATATCTCCTATTCTAGCGTATAGGAGTGTTTATTGAGGTGGTTTATGGACTGATATCTCCTATTCTAGCGTATAGGAGAGTTTATTGAGGTGGTGTATGGACTGATATCTCCTATTCTAGCGTATAGGAGTGTTTATTGAGGTGGTTTATGGACTGATATCTCCTATTCTAGCGTATAGGAGTGTTTATTGAGGTGGTTTATGGACTGATATCTCCTATTCTAGCCTATAGGAGTGTTTATTGAGGTGGTTTATGGACTGATATCTCCTATTCTAGCGTATAGGAGAGTTTATTGAGGTGGTTTATGGACTGATATCTCCTATTCTAGCCTATATGAGTGTTTACTGAGGTGGTTTATGGATTGATATCTCCTATTCTAGCGTATAGGAGTGTTTACTGAGGTGGTTTATGGACTGATATCTCCTATTCTAGCGTATAGGAGTGTTTATTGAGGTGGTTTATGGACTGATATCTCCTATTCTAGTGTATAGGAGTGTTTATTGAGGTGGTTTATGGACTGATATCTCCTATTCTAGTGTATAGGAGTGTTTATTGAGGTGGTTTATGGATTGATATCTCCTAGTGTATAGGAGTGTTTATTGAGGTGGTTTATGGACTGATATCTCCTATTCTAGTGTATAGGAGTGTTTATTGAAGTGGTTTATGGACTGATATCTCCTATTCTAGCCTATAGGAGCATATATTGAGGTGGTTTATGGACTGATATCTCCTATTCTAGCCTATAGGAGCATTTATTGAGGTGGTTTATGGACTGATATCTCCTATTCTAGCGTATAGGAGTGTTTATTGAGGTGGTTTATGGACTGATATCTCCTATTCTAGCCTATAGGAGTGTTTATTGAGGTGGTTTATGGACTGATATCTCCTATTCTAGCCTATAGGAGTGTTTATTGAGGTGGTTTATGGACTGATATCTCCTATTCTAGCGTATAGGAGAGTTTATTGAGGTAGTTTATGGACTGATATCTCCTATTCTAGCGAATAGGAGTGTTTATTGAGGTGGTTTATGGACTGATATCTCCTATTGTAGTGTATAGGAGTGTTTATTGAGGTGGTTTATGGACTGATATCTCCAATTCTAGCGTATAGGAACGTTTATTGAGGTGGTTTATGGACTGATATCTCCTATTCTAGCATTAAGGAGAGTTTATTGAGGTGGTTTATGGACTGATATCTCCTATTCTAGTGTATAGGAGTCTTTATTGAGGTGGTTTATGGACTGATATCTCCTATTCTAGTGTATAGGAGCGTTTATTGAGGTGGTTTATGGACTGATATCTCCTATTCTAGTGTATAGGAGTGTTTATTGAGGTGGTTTTTGGACTGATATCTCCTATTCTAGCGTATAGGAGTGTTTATTGGGGTGGTTTATGGACTGATATCTCCTATTCTAGCGTATAGGAGTGTTTATTGAGGTGCTTTATGGACTGATATCTCCTATTCTAGCGTATAGGAGTGTTTATTGAGGTGGTTTATGGACTGATATCTCCTATTCTAGCGTATAGGAGTGTTTATTGAGGTGGTTTATGGACTGATATCTCCTATTCTAGTGTATAGGAGCATATATTGAGGTGGTTTATGGACTGATATCTCCTATTCTAGCCTATAGGAGTATTTATTCAGGTGGTTTATGGACTGATATCTCCTATTCTAGCGTATAGGAGCGTTTATTGAGGTGGTTTATGGACTGGTATCTCCTATTCTAGTGTATAGGAGTGTTTATTGAGGTGGTTTATGGACTAATATCTCCTATTCTAGTGTATAGGAGTGTTTATTGAGGTGGTTTATGGACTTATATCTCCTATTCTAGCGTATAGGAGTGTTTATTGAGGTGGTTTATGGACTTATATCGCCTATTCTAGCGTATAGGAGTGTTTATTGAGGTGGTTTATGGACTTATATCTCCTATTCTAGCGTATAGGAGTGTTTATTGAGGTGGTTTATGGACTGATATCTCCTATTCTAGTGTATAGGAGTGTTTATTGAGGTGGTTTATGGACTGGTATCTCCTATTCTAGTGTATAGGAGTGTTTATTGAGGTGGTTTATGGACTGATATCTCCTATTCTAGCGTATAGGAGTGTTTATTGAGGTGGTTTATGGACTGATATCTCCTATTCTAGCGTATAGGAGAGTTTATTGAGGTGGTTTATGGACTGATATCTCCTATTCTAGCGTATAGGAGTGTTTATTGAGGTGGTTTATGGACTGATATCTCCTATTCTAGCGTATAGGAGTGTTTATTGAGGTGGTTTATGGACTGATATCTCCTATTCTAGCCTTTATGAGTGTTTACTGAGGTGGTTTATGGATTGATATCTCCTATTCTAGCGTATAGGAGTGTTTACTGAGGTGGTTTATGGACTGATATCTCCTATTCTAGCGTATAGGAGTGTTTATTGAGGTGGTTTATGGACTGATATCTCCTATTCTAGCCTATAGGAGTGTTTATTGAGGTGCTTTATGGACTGATATCTCCTATTCTAGCGTATAGGAGTGTTTATTGAGGTGCTTTATGGACTGATATCTCCTATTCTAGCCTATAGGAGTGTTTATTGAGGTGGTTTATGGACTGATATCTCCTATTCTAGTGTATAGGACCATTTATTCAGGTGGTTTATGGACTGATATCTCCTATTCTAGCCTATAGGAGCATTTATTGAGGTGGTTTATGGACTGATATCTCCTATTCTAGCGTATAGGAGTGTTTATTGAGGTGGTTTATGGACTGATATCTCCTATTCTAGCCTATAGGAGTGTTTATTGAGGTGGTTTATGGACTGATATCTCCTATTCTAGCCTATAGGAGTGTTTATTGAGGTGGTTTATGGACTGATATCTCCTATTCTAGCGTATAGGAGAGTTTATTGAGGTAGTTTATGGACTGATATCTCCTATTCTAGCAAATAGGAATGTTTATTGAGGTGGTTTATGGACTGATATCTCCTATTGTAGTGTATAGGAGTGTTTATTGAGGTGGTTTATGGACTGATATCTCCTATTCTAGCGTATAGGAACGTTTATTGAGGTGGTTTATGGACTTATATCTCCTATTCTAGCATATAGGAGAGTTTATTGAGGTGGTTTATGGACTGATATCTCCTATTCTAGTGTATAGGAGTCTTTATTGAGGTGGTTTATGGACTGATATCTCCTATTGTAGTGTATAGGAGCGTTTATTGAGGTGGTTTATGGACTGATATCTCCTATTCTAGTGTATAGGAGTGTTTATTGAGGTGGTTTGTGGACTGATATCTCCTATTCTAGCGTATAGGAGTGTTTATTGAGGTGGTTTATGGACTGATATCTCCTATTCTAGCGTATAGGAGTGTTTATTGAGGTGGTTTATGGACTGATATCTCCTATTCTAGTGTATAGGAGCATATATTGAGGTGGTTTATGGACTGATATCTCCTATTCTAGCCTATAGGAGCTATTATTGAGGTGGTTTATGGACTGATATCTCCTATTCTAGTGTATAGGAGCGTTTATTGAGGTGGTTTATGGACTGGTATCTCCTATTCTAGTGTATAGGAGTGTTTATTGAGGTGGTTTATTGACTAATATCTCCTATTCTAGTGTATAGGAGTGTTTATTGAGGTGGTTTATGGACTTATATCTCCTATTCTAGCGTATAGGAGTGTTTATTGAGGTGGTTTATGGACTTATATCGCCTATTCTAGCGTATAGGAGTGTTTATTGAGGTGGTTTATGGACTTATATCTCCTATTCTAGCGTATAGGAGTGTTTATTGAGGTGGTTTATGGACTGATATCTCCTATTCTAGTGTATAGGAGTGTTTATTGAGGTGGTTTATGGACTGGTATCTCCTATTCTAGTGTATAGGAGTGTTTATTGAGGTGGTTTATGGACTGATATCTCCTATTCTAGCGTATAGGAGTGTTTATTGAGGTGGTTTATGGACTGATATCTCCTATTCTAGCGTATAGGAGAGTTTATTGAGGTGGTGTATGGACTGATATCTCCTATTCTAGCGTATAGGAGTGTTTATTGAGGTGGTTTATGGACTGATATCTCCTATTCTAGCGTATAGGAGTGTTTATTGAGGTGGTTTATGGACTGATATCTCCTATTCTAGCCTATAGGAGTGTTTATTGAGGTGGTTTATGGACTGATATCTCCTATTCTAGCGTATAGGAGAGTTTATTGAGGTGGTTTATGGACTGATATCTCCTATTCTAGCCTATATGAGTGTTTACTGAGGTGGTTTATGGATTGATATCTCCTATTCTAGCGTATAGGAGTGTTTACTGAGGTGGTTTATGGACTGATATCTCCTATTCTAGCGTATAGGAGTGTTTATTGAGGTGGTTTATGGACTGATATCTCCTATTCTCGTGTATAGGAGTGTTTATTGAGGTGGTTTATGGACTGATATCTCCTATTCTAGTGTATAGGAGTGTTTATTGAGGTGGTTTATGGATTGATATCTCCTAGTGTATAGGAGTGTTTATTGAGGTGGTTTATGGACTGATATCTCCTATTCTAGTGTATAGGAGTGTTTATTGAAGTGGTTTATGGACTGATATCTCCTATTCTAGCCTATAGGAGCATATATTGAGGTGGTTTATGGACTGATATCTCCTATTCTAGCCTATAGGAGCATTTATTGAGGTGGTTTATGGACTGATATCTCCTATTCTAGCGTATAGGAGTGTTTATTGAGGTGGTTTATGGACTGATATCTCCTATTCTAGCCTATAGGAGTGTTTATTGAGGTGGTTTATGGACTGATATCTCCTATTCTAGCCTATAGGAGTGTTTATTGAGGTGGTTTATGGACTGATATCTCCTATTCTAGCGTATAGGAGAGTTTATTGAGGTAGTTTATGGACTGATATCTCCTATTCTAGCGAATAGGAGTGTTTATTGAGGTGGTTTATGGACTGATATCTCCTATTGTAGTGTATAGGAGTGTTTATTGAGGTGGTTTATGGACTGATATCTCCTATTCTAGCGTATAGGAACGTTTATTGAGGTGGTTTATGGACTGATATCTCCTATTCTAGCATTAAGGAGAGTTTATTGAGGTGGTTTATGGACTGATATCTCCTATTCTAGTGTATAGGAGTCTTTATTGAGGTGGTTTATGGACTGATATCTCCTATTCTAGTGTATAGGAGCGTTTATTGAGGTGGTTTATGGACTGATATCTCCTATTCTAGTGTATAGGAGTGTTTATTGAGGTGGTTTGTGGACTGATATCTCCTATTCTAGCGTATAGGAGTGTTTATTGGGGTGGTTTATGGACTGATATCTCCTATTCTAGCGTATAGGAGTGTTTATTGAGGTGCTTTATGGACTGATATCTCCTATTCTAGCGTATAGGAGTGTTTATTGAGGTGGTTTATGGACTGATATCTCCTATTCTAGCGTATAGGAGTGTTTATTGAGGTGGTTTATGGACTGATATCTCCTATTCTAGTGTATAGGAGCATATATTGAGGTGGTTTATGGACTGATATCTCCTATTCTAGCATTTATTCAGGTGGTTTATGGACTGATATCTCCTATTCTAGTGTATAGGAGCGTTTATTGAGGTGGTTTATGGACTGGTATCTCCTATTCTAGTGTATAGGAGTGTTTATTGAGGTGGTTTATGGACTAATATCTCCTATTCTAGTGTATAGGAGTGTTTATTGAGGTGGTTTATGGACTTATATCTCCTATTCTAGCGTATAGGAGTGTTTATTGAGGTGGTTTATGGACTTATATCGCCTATTCTAGCGTATAGGAGTGTTTATTGAGGTGGTTTATGGACTTATATCTCCTATTCTAGCGTATAGGAGTGTTTATTGAGGTGGTTTATGGACTGATATCTCCTATTCTAGTGTATAGGAGTGTTTATTGAGGTGGTTTATGGACTGGTATCTCCTATTCTAGTGTATAGGAGTGTTTATTGAGGTGGTTTATGGACTGATATCTCCTATTCTAGCGTATAGGAGTGTTTATTGAGGTGGTTTATGGACTGATATCTCCTATTCTAGCGTATAGGAGAGTTTATTGAGGTGGTTTATGGACTGATATCTCCTATTCTAGCGTATAGGAGTGTTTATTGAGGTGGTTTATGGACTGATATCTCCTATTCTAGCGTATAGGAGTGTTTATTGAGGTGGTTTATGGACTGATATCTCCTATTCTAGCCTTTATGAGTGTTTACTGAGGTGGTTTATGGATTGATATCTCCTATTCTAGCGTATAGGAGTGTTTACTGAGGTGGTTTATGGACTGATATCTCCTATTCTAGCGTATAGGAGTGTTTATTGAGGTGGTTTATGGACTGATATCTCCTATTCTAGCCTATAGGAGTGTTTATTGAGGTGCTTTATGGACTGATATCTCCTATTCTAGCGTATAGGAGTGTTTATTGAGGTGCTTTATGGACTGATATCTCCTATTCTAGCCTATAGGAGTGTTTATTGAGGTGGTTTATGGACTGATATCTCCTATTCTAGTGTATAGGAGCATATATTGAGGTGGTTTATGGACTGATATCTCCTATTCTAGCCTATAGGAGCATTTATTGAGGTGGTTTATGGACTGATATCTCCTATTCTAGTGTATAGGAGCGTTTATTGAGGTGGTTTATGGACTGGTATCTCCTATTCTAGTGTATAGGAGTGTTTATTGAGGTGGTTTATGGACTAATATCTCCTATTCTAGTGTATAGGAGTGTTTATTGAGGTGGTTTATGGACTTATATCTCCTATTCTAGCGTATAGGAGTGTTTATTGAGGTGGTTTATGGACTTATATCGCCTATTCTAGCGTATAGGAGTGTTTATTGAGGTGGTTTATGGACTTATATCTCCTATTCTAGCGTATAGGAGTGTTTATTGAGGTGGTTTATGGACTGATATCTCCTATTCTAGTGTATAGGAGTGTTTATTGAGGTGGTTTATGGACTGGTATCTCCTATTCTAGTGTATAGGAGTGTTTATTGAGGTGGTTTATGGACTGATATCTCCTATTCTAGCGTATAGGAGAGTTTATTGAGGTGGTTTATGGACTGATATCTCCTATTCTAGCGTATAGGAGTGTTTATTGAGGTGGTTTATGGACTGATATCTCCTATTCTAGCGTATAGGAGTGTTTATTGAGGTGGTTTATGGACTGATATCTCCTATTCTAGCCTTTATGAGTGTTTACTGAGGTGGTTTATGGATTGATATCTCCTATTCTAGCGTATAGGAGTGTTTACTGAGGTGGTTTATGGACTGATATCTCCTATTCTAGCGTATAGGAGTGTTTATTGAGGTGGTTTATGGACTGATATCTCCTATTCTAGCCTATAGGAGTGTTTATTGAGGTGGTTTATGGACTGATATCTCCTATTCTAGCGTATAGGAGTGTTTATTGAGGTGGTTTATGGACTGATATCTCCTATTCTAGCGTATAGGAGTGTTTATTGAGGTGGTTTATGGACTGATATCTCCTATTCTAGCCTATAGGAGTGTTTATTGAGGTGGTTTATGGACTGATATCTCCTATTCTAGCGTATAGGAGTGTTTATTGAGGTGGTTTATGGACTGATATCTCCTATTCTAGCGTATAGGAGTGTTTATTGAGGTGGTTTATGGACTGATATCTCCTATTCTAGCCTATAGGAGTGTTTATTGAGGTGGTTTATGGACTGATATCTCCTATTCTAGTGTATAGGAGTGTTTATTGAGGTGGTTTATGGATTGATATCTCCTAGTGTATAGGAGTGTTTATTGAGGTGGTTTATGAACTGATATCTCCTATTCTAGTGTATAGGAGCATATATTGAGGTGGTTTATGGACTGATATCTCCTATTCTAGCCTATAGGAGCATTTATTGAGGTGGTTTATGGACTGATATCTCCTATTCTAGCGTATAGGAGTGTTTATTGAGGTGGTTTATGGACTGATATCTCCTATTCTAGCCTATAGGAGTGTTTATTGAGGTGGTTTATGGATTGATATCTCCTATTCTAGCCTATAGGAGTGTTTATTGAGGTGGTTTATGGACTGATATCTCCTATTCTAGCGTATAGGAGAGTTTATTGAGGTAGTTTATGGACTGATATCTCCTATTCTAGCGAATAGGAGTGTTTATTGAGGTGGTTTATGGACTGATATCTCCTAGTGTATAGGAGTGTTTATTGAGGTGGTTTATGAACTGATATCTCCTATTCTAGTGTATAGGAGTGTTTATTGAAGTGGTTTATGGACTGATATCTCCTATTCTAGCCTATAGGAGCATATATTGAGGTGGTTTATGGACTGATATCTCCTATTCTAGCCTATAGGAGCATTTATTGAGGTCGTTTATGGACTGATATCTCCTATTCTAGCGTATAGGAGTGTTTATTGAGGTGGTTTATGGACTGATATCTCCTATTCTAGCCTATAGGAGTGTTTATTGAGGTGGTGTATGGACTGATATCTCCTATTCTAGCGAATAGGAGTGTTTATTGAGGTGGTTTATGGACTGATATCTCCTATTGTAGTGTATAGGAGTGTTTATTGAGGTGGTTTATGGACTGATATCTCCTATTCTAGCGTATAGGAACGTTTATTGAGGTGGTTTATGGACTGATATCTCCTATTCTAGCATATAGGAGAGTTTATTGAGGTGGTTTATGGACTGATATCTCCTATTCTAGTGTATAGGAGTGTTTATTGAGATTTATGGACTGATATCTCCTATTCTAGCATATAGGAGAGTTTATTGAGGTGGTTTTTGGACTGATATCTCCTATTCTAGCATATAGGAGCATTTATTGAGGTGGTTTATGGACTGATATCTCCTATTCTAGTGTATAGGAGTGTTTATTGAGGTGGTTTATGGACTGATATCTCCTATTCTAGTGTATAGGAGAGTTTATTGAGGTGGTTTATGGACTGATATCTCCTATTCTAGTGTATAGGAGAGTTTATTGAGGTGGTTTATGGACTGATCTCCTATTCTAGCGTATAGGAGAGTTTATTGAGGTGGTTTATGGACTGATATCTCCTATTCTAGCGTATGGGAGTGTTTATTGAGGTGGTTTATGGACTGATCTCCTATTCTAGCGTATAGGAGAGTTTATTGAGGTGGTTTATGGACTGATATCTCCTATTCTAGCGTATGGGAGTGTTTATTGAGGTGGTTTATGGACTGATATCTCCTATTCTAGCGTATAGGAGTGTTTATTGAGGTTGTTTATGGACTGATATCTCCTATTCTAGCATATAGGAGTGTTTATTGAGGTTGTTTATGGACTGATATCTCCTGTATAAATGTGTATTGAGGGCCGTATCTCAATTGTGATGAAAGTAAAAACTGACAGCTGATCGTTTTTTCTCTTTTTAATATATAAAACATCTTTCTGGTTTTCACCACTGTCAGTCACAGTGGACTACAGGAAAATTTCTCATGCTCCTTTGTTTTGTTTTCGTATATATTTACATATATTTATATATAAATATTTATATATTTGTTTTGAAGAGAGAGAGTGTGGCCTTGTAATTGGTTGCACATAAACATTTGGAGATTGCCTGCCGTTCTGCCGTAACTGTATGAATAATGTTATTTGCATTCAAGTGTAAGCATGTTTCCAGAATTACTCCGTGACCTTTTAATTCACCTCATTCATTTTAATATATTTCCCTCTTTTACATTTCTTATCTCCCTGAATTAAAGACTTATGTCTTGCCCCTGGTGGGTTGTTTGTCTGCTCGATGCAGATTGAATAATCTCCTAATAAGATTAGCTTTGATTAGTGTTAATTCGATTCACATTCTGTCTTTGCTGGTGCTGCCGCTCGTCTGCAGGCTGAATGTTAAAAACGAGCGAAACGGGGCGCCTCTGTGTTTCTGTGACTCGAGGAAGAACCTGTTGCGCTGCTTTGTGCTTCTCTGGCCCCGAGGCTCGGATCTCTTTTCAGGATTAAAGCGGTGGTTTGGTTTGGCTCCCCCTTCCGTGTGTAGACAGCAGTGTAGGTTCAGATGGTACATTAGCACGATAGCAACATCAGCAAAGCGCTCAGAGTTACTTTGGCCGTGCGACATTACACAGCAACTTTAGCCATGTTGTAGCAGCTAGCAGTGTAGGTTAAGATGCTAATTTAGCTGAATAGCAACTGAAGCTAAGACAGTATATTAGGCTGCAATGTTAACTTAGCTAGCAACATTAGCAAACCCCTTAGAGCTACTTTAGCCGTGCTACATTCGCTAGTGGCGTGGGATGTGATGCTAATTTGGCTACCTAGCCGTGCTAGCAGAGCGCTAGCGAGGTCAGCCGGGTAAATCTGGACTAGCGTCTCCGTCTCTGGCTGGTGCTGAAATGTAACTGCCTTCCTGCTCCAAAGCGGCCGGTTTGTTGATCAGTCGGCCTCCTGGTTCTCCGGGGCTCCTGAGCTTTTAAACACCAGACATGGCGCCACCTGGCGCCGCGTCAATGTCACCTACGGCCCTGCTAGCGCGAGGCGTCGGCGCGTCGCGTCGCTACGGCTGAAGCGGAGCCCTCCATCGATCTCCAGCGAGGAAACCCAGTCCGAGGAAGCGGAGGAGGGTCCGGTGTTAATTAAAAGCCGGTCCCAGGAGGAGATTATGTGATATGATTGGCGAGCTCTTCATCGGGAGACGCTGTGTAATGAAGGCTGAAGGTGATCTTTCACACCTGATTAGCTGTAATGATCTGCAGGACTGTTATGGCTCCTGCTAATGGAGCAGAAAGCTTTCCAGGCTCTTTCTGAGGCCTGGATTGTGCGCTCGTCTCCAGAGACCACAGTTGCAGCACTCAGTGAGGGATACTGTATCCAAATGAGGAGAAAACGACTCTCGGTCGGAGTATCGTGAAGTGGAAACTTCAGGTTTAGCACTGGACCCACAGTGCAGACGGCGTTCGGGCTACAGTAGAGCTGCTACTGTTTCTGGGTGTGCCGACGTACTTTGGTCCATGTTTATAACAGTGTGTCTGTTAGAGGTGCTGAGCATCTCCACGGAGAAAAAGCCTGAAGCTGGCTTTGGATTCTCCATCTTCTTTCTCAAATTTTCAGTTCCACCTTAAATAGTGCAGCAGTTCCACCTAACAACAAATTAACCAACTTCTTAGTTGAATTCTCCATTCCCCCTTAAATGGTGCAGCAGTTAAATTGTGGCGTCTGACTTTATATTAGCCAGCATCTCACCTTAATTCTCCATTCCACCTTAAATGGTGCAGCACTTACATTGTGGCATCTGACTTTATATTAGCCAGCGTCTCACCTTAATTCTCTGTTCCACCTTAAATGGTGCAGCACTTACATTGTGGCATCTGCCTTTATATTAGCCAGCTTCTCACCTTAATTCTCTGTTCCACCTTAAATGGTACAGCAGTTACATTGTGGCATTTGGCTTTGTGTTCACCAGCTTCACATTTTAATTCTCAGTTCCACCTTAAATAGGACAGCAGTTACATTGATAATATAATATAATAACATTCACTTGAACTACAATATACTCTAATATTTATATTAGATACTAAAATATAATCTCATATTTACATTAGATACTAAAATATACTCTAATATTTATATTAGATACTAAAATATACTCTGATGTTTATATTAGATACTAAAATATACTCTGATGTTTATATTAGATACTAAAATATACTGTAATATTTATATTACATACTAAAGTATACTCTCATATTTACTTTAGATACTAAAATATACTCTTATATTTATATTAGATACTAAAATATACTCTAATATTTATATTAGATACTAAAATATACTCTGATGTTTATATTAGATACTAAAATATACTCTGATGTTTATATTAAATACTAAAATATACTGTAATATTTATATTCGATACTAAAGTATACTCTCATATTTACATTAGTTTCAAAAATATACTCTAATATTTATATTAAATACTATAATATACTCTTATATTTATATTAGATACTAAAATATACTGTAATATTTATATTCGATACTAAAGTATACTCTCATATTTACATTAGATACAAAAATATTCTAATATTTATATTAAATACTATAATATACTCTTATATTTATATTAGATACTAAAATATACTCTTATATTTATATTAGATACTAAAATATACTCTAATATGTATATTAGATACTAAGGTATACTCTCATATTTACATTAGATACAAAAATATACTAATATTTATATTAGATACTAAAATATACTCTTATATTTATATGAGATACTAAAATATACTCTTATATTTATATTAGATACTAAAATATACTCTAATATGTATATTAGATACTAAGGTATACTCTCATATTTACATTAGATACAAAAATATACTAATATTTATATTAGATACTAAAATATACTCTAATATTTATATTAGATACTAAAGTATACTCTCATATTTACATTAGATACTAAAATATACTCTTATATTTATATTAGATACTAAAATATACTCTTATATTTATATTAGATACTAAAATATACTCTGATGTTTATATTAGATACTAAAATATACTGTAATATTTATATTACATACTAAAGTATACTCTCATATTTACATTAGATACAAAAGTATACTCTAATATTTATATTAGATACTAAAGTATACTGTAATATTTATATTAGATGCCAAAGTATACTCTCATACTTATATTAGATATTAAAGTATACTCTCATATTTACATTAGATACTAAAATATACTCTTATATTTATATTAGATACTAAAATATACTCATATTTATATGAGATACTAAAATCTACTCTTATATTTATATTAGATACTAAAGTATACTCTCGTATTTATATTATATACTAAAGTATACTCTCATATTTACATTAGATACTAAAATATACTCTTATATTTATATTAGATACTAAAATATACTCTGATGTTTATATTAGATACTATAATATACTGTAATATTTATATTAGATACTAAAGTATGCTCTCATATTTACATTAGATACTAAAATATACTCTTATATTTATATTAGATACTAAAATATACTCTAATATTCATATTAGATACTAAAGTATACTTTAGCGCTGGAACCGAAGGAGCATCGTTGGCTGTAAGAGGGGAAATGTGTGGAATGAGGTTTTCCTCGGTCAAAGGAAAGTTCCAGGCTGCTGATGAAGAGTCGCTCAGCCAGGTTTCGTCCCTGAAACTTTCCCACAAAAGACTTTTTGAGGTCGAATCCTCCGCCGTCAATGGCTTGGAACGCTGCTAACCCGTTCTCCGTGTGCCGCCGGACCGTGCTCCCTCACTGGTTGGCCGTGGGAACCATTCAAGACACTATTGTACCGCGCGGAGCCTGGAGGCGCTCACTGAGGCCCGGCGCCCCCCGAGGGCGGAGCTTCCACTAATGGCTCCACAGAGTTTCTGTTCTTCAATGCTGGAGCTCCAGCTCTGCCATGAAGGACCCGCAATTACAGCGGCTCTCAGCCTCGGCCTGCTGAGACACCGACAGAGAGAATATGAGGTTTCTGAGAAAGATCCATGAAGAGGGAGAGAGAGAGAGCGAGACAGAGAGAGAGAGACAGAGGGAGAGAGAGAGAGAGAGAGAGACAGAGGGAGAGAGAGAGGGAGAGAGAGAGGGGAGAGAGAGAGAGACAGAGGGAGAGAGAGAGGGAGAGAGAGAGGGGAGAAAGAGAGAGACAGAGGGAGAGAGAGAGACAGAGAGAGAGAGAGAGAATGAGAGAGAGAGACAGAGGGAGAGAGAGAGAGAGACAGAGAGAGAGAGAGAGAGCGAGAGAGGGAGAGAGAGCGGGGAGAGAGAGAGAGACAGAGAGAGAGACAGAGGGAGAGAGAGAGACAGAGAGAGAGAGAGAGAGAGAGAGACAGAGGGAGAGAGAGACAGAGAGAGAGAGAGAGAATGAGAGAGAGAGGGGAGAGAGAGAGAGACAGAGAGAGAGACAGAGGGAGAGAGAGAGACAGAGAGAGAGAGAGAGAGAATGAGAGAGAGAGACAGAGGGAGAGAGAAAGAGAGAGACAGAGAGACAGAGGGGGAGAGAGAGAGAGAGAGAGAGAGAGAGAGAGGGAGGGAGAGACAGAGAGAGACAGAGAGAGAGAGAGAGAATGAGAGAGGGAGAGAGAGAGAGACAGAGCGGAGAGAGAAAGAGAGAGAGAGAGAGACAGAGGGAGAGAGAAAGAGAGACAGAGGGAGAGAGAGAGAGACAGAGAGAGAGAGAGAGAATGAGAGAGAGAGACAGAGGGAGAGAGAAAGAGAGAGACAGAGAGACAGAGGGGGAGAGAGAGAGAGAGAGAGAGAGAGAGAGAGAGGGAGGGAGAGACAGAGAGAGACAGAGAGAGAGAGAGAGAATGAGAGAGGGAGAGAGAGAGAGACAGAGCGGAGAGAGAAAGAGAGAGAGAGAGAGACAGAGGGAGAGAGAAAGAGAGACAGAGGGAGAGAGAGAGAGAGAGAGAGAGGGAGGGAGAGACTATACGCTCATAAACTAGCAGACTATACGCTCATAAACTAGCAGACTATACGCTCTTAAACTAGCAGACTATACGCTCATAAACTAGCAGACTATACGCTCATAAACTAGCAGACTATACGCTCATAAACTAGCAGACTATACGCTCATAAACTAGGAGACTATACGCTCATAAACTAGCAGACTATACGCTCATAAACTAGCAGACTATACGCTCATAAACTAGCAGACTATACGCTCATAAACTAGCAGACTATACACTCATAAACTAGGAGACTATACGCTCATAAACTAGCAGACTCTACGCTCACAAACTAGCCGACTATACAGTCATAAACTAGCGACTATGCACTCATAAAATAGGAGACTATATGCTCATAAACTAGCAGACTATACGCTCACAAACTAGCCGACTATACGCTCATAAACTAGCAGACTATACGCTCACAAACTAGCCGACTATACAGTCATAAACTAGCTGACTATGCACTCATAAAATAGGAGACTATATGCTCATAAACTAGCAGACTATACGCTCACAAACTAGCCGACTATACGCTCATAAACTAGCAGACTCTACGCTCATAAACTAGCAGACTATACGCTCATAAACTAGCAGACTATACGCTCATGAACTAGCCGACTATACGTTCATAAAGTAGGAGACTATACGCTCATAAACTAGCCGACCATACGCTCATAAACTAGCAGACTATACGCTCATAAACTAGCCGACTATGCGCTCATAAACTAGCCGACCATACGCTCATAAACTAGCAGACTATGCGCTCATAAACTAGCCGACTATGCGCTCATAAACTAGCAGACTATACGCTCACAAACTAGCCGACTATACGCTCATAAACTAGCAGACTATACGTTCATAAACTAGGAGACTATACGCTCATAAACTAGCAGACTATACGCTCACAAACTAGCCGACTATACGCTCATAAACTAGCAGACTATACGCTCATAAACTAGCCGACTATGCGCTCATAAACTAGGAGACTATATGCTCATAAACTTGCGGACTATACGCTCATAAACTAGCCGACTATACGCTCATAAACTAGCAGACTCTACGCTCATAAACTAGCAGACTATACGCTCATAAACTAGCAGACTATACGCTCATAAGCTAGCCGACTCTACGCTCATAAACTAGCAGACTACGCTCATAAACTAGCAGACTGTACGCTCATAAACTAGGAGACTCTATGCTCTTAAACTAGCAGACTATATGCTCATAAACTAGCAGACTCTACGCTCATAAACTAGCCGACTATACGCTCATAAACTAGGAGACTATACGCTCATAAACTAGCAGACTATACTCTCATAAACTAGCAGACTATACGCTCATAAACTAGCAGACTATACGCTCATAAACTAGCAGACTATACACTCATAAACTAGGAGACTATACGCTCATAAACTAGCAGACTCTACGCTCACAAACTAGCCGACTATACAGTCATAAACTAGCGACTATGCACTCATAAAATAGGAGACTATATGCTCATAAACTAGCAGACTATACGCTCACAAACTAGCCGACTATACGCTCATAAACTAGCAGACTATACGCTCACAAACTAGCCGACTATACAGTCATAAACTAGCTGACTATGCACTCATAAAATAGGAGACTATATGCTCATAAACTAGCAGACTATACGCTCACAAACTAGCCGACTATACGCTCATAAACTAGCAGACTCTACGCTCATAAACTAGCAGACTATACGCTCATAAACTAGCAGACTATACGCTCATGAACTAGCCGACTATACGTTCATAAAGTAGGAGACTATACGCTCATAAACTAGCCGACCATACGCTCATAAACTAGCAGACTATACGCTCATAAACTAGCCGACTATGCGCTCATAAACTAGCCGACCATACGCTCATAAACTAGCAGACTATGCGCTCATAAACTAGCCGACTATGCGCTCATAAACTAGCAGACTATACGCTCACAAACTAGCCGACTATACGCTCATAAACTAGCAGACTATACGTTCATAAACTAGGAGACTATACGCTCATAAACTAGCAGACTATACGCTCACAAACTAGCCGACTATACGCTCATAAACTAGCAGACTATACGCTCATAAACTAGCCGACTATGCGCTCATAAACTAGGAGACTATATGCTCATAAACTTGCGGACTATACGCTCATAAACTAGCCGACTATACGCTCATAAACTAGCAGACTCTACGCTCATAAACTAGCAGACTATACGCTCATAAACTAGCAGACTATACGCTCATAAGCTAGCCGACTCTACGCTCATAAACTAGCAGACTACGCTCATAAACTAGCAGACTGTACGCTCATAAACTAGGAGACTCTATGCTCTTAAACTAGCAGACTATATGCTCATAAACTAGCAGACTCTACGCTCATAAACTAGCCGACTATACGCTCTTAAACTTGCCGACTATGCGCTCATAAACTAGCCGACTATACGCTCATAAACTAGGAGACTATACGCTCTTGAACTAGCCGACTATACGTTCATAAAGTAGGAGACTATACGCTCATAAACTAGTCGAATATACGCTCATAAACTAGCCGACCATACGCTCATAAACTAGCAGACTATACGCTCATAAACTAGGAGACTATACGCTCATAAACTACCAGACTATACGCTCACAAACTAGCCGACTATACACTCATAAACTAGCAGACTCTACACTCATAAACTAGCCGACTATACGCTCATAAACTAGCAGACTCTACGCTCATAAACTAGCAGACTCTACGCTCATAAACTAGCAGACTATACGTTCATAAACTAACAGACTATACGCTCATAAACTAGCCGACTATGCGCTCATAAACTAGGAGACTATACGCTCATAAACTAGCAGACTATACGCTCATAAACTAGCCGACTATACGCTCATAAACTAGCAGACTATACGCTCATAAACTAGCAGACTATACGCTCATAAACTAGCAGACTATATGCTCATAAACTAGCAGACTATACGCTCATAAACTAGCCGACTATACGCTCATAAACTAGCAGACTATACGCTCATAAACTAGCCGACTATACGCTCATAAACTAGCAGACTATACGCTCATAAACTAGCCGCCTATACGCTCATAAACTAGCAGACTATACGCTCATAAACTAGCAGACTCTACACTCATAAACTAGCAGACTATACGCTCATAAACTAGCAGACTCTACGCTCATAAACTAGGCGACTCTACGCTCATAAACTAGTCGACTATACGCTCATAAACTAGCCAACTATACGCTCATAAACTAGCCGACTATGCGCTCATAAATTAGGAGACTATACGCTCATAAACTAGCAGACTATACACTCATAAACTGGCAGACTATACGCTCATAAACTAGCAGACTATACGCTCATAAACTAGCCGACTATATGCTCATAAACTAGCAGACTATACGCTCATAAACTAGCCGACTATACGCTCATAAACTAGCAGACTATACGCTCATAAACTAGCAGACTATATGCTCATAAACTTGCGGACTATACGCTCATAAACTAGCCGACTATACGCTCATAAACTAGCAGACTCTACGCTCATAAACTAGCAGACTATACGCTCATAAACTAGCAGACTATACGCTCATAAGCTAGCCGACTCTACGCTCATAAACTAGCAGACTACGCTCATAAACTAGCAGACTGTACGCTCATAAACTAGGAGACTCTATGCTCTTAAACTAGCAGACTATATGCTCATAAACTAGCAGACTCTACGCTCATAAACTAGCCGACTATACGCTCTTAAACTTGCCGACTATGCGCTCATAAACTAGCCGACTATACGCTCATAAACTAGGAGACTATACGCTCTTGAACTAGCCGACTATACGTTCATAAAGTAGGAGACTATACGCTCATAAACTAGTCGAATATACGCTCATAAACTAGCCGACCATACGCTCATAAACTAGCAGACTATACGCTCATAAACTAGGAGACTATACGCTCATAAACTACCAGACTATACGCTCACAAACTAGCCGACTATACACTCATAAACTAGCAGACTCTACACTCATAAACTAGCCGACTATACGCTCATAAACTAGCAGACTCTACACTCATAAACTAGCAGACTCTACGCTCATAAACTAGCAGACTATACGTTCATAAACTAACAGACTATACGCTCATAAACTAGCCGACTATGCGCTCATAAACTAGGAGACTATACGCTCATAAACTAGCAGACTATACGCTCATAAACTAGCCGACTATACGCTCATAAACTAGCAGACTATACGCTCATAAACTAGCAGACTATACGCTCATAAACTAGCAGACTATATGCTCATAAACTAGCAGACTATACGCTCATAAACTAGCCGACTATACGCTCATAAACTAGCAGACTATACGCTCATAAACTAGCCGACTATATGCTCATAAACTAGCAGACTATACGCTCATAAACTAGCAGACTATACGCTCATAAACTAGCCGCCTATACGCTCATAAACTAGCAGACTATACGCTCATAAACTAGCAGACTCTACACTCATAAACTAGCAGACTATACGCTCATAAACTAGCAGACTCTACGCTCATAAACTAGGCGACTCTACGCTCATAAACTAGTCGACTATACGCTCATAAACTAGCCAACTATACGCTCATAAACTAGCCGACTATGCGCTCATAAACTAGGAGACTATACGCTCATAAACTAGCAGACTATACACTCATAAACTGGCAGACTATACGCTCATAAACTAGCAGACTATACGCTCATAAACTAGCCGACTATATGCTCATAAACTAGCAGACTATACGCTCATAAACTAGCCGACTATACGCTCATAAACTAGCAGACTATACGCTCATAAACTAGCCGACTATACGCTCATAAACTAGCAGACTATATGCTCATAAACTAGCCGACTATACGCTCATAAACTAGCAGACTCTACGCTCATAAACTAGCAGACTATACGCTCATAAACTAGCAGACTATACGCTCATAAACTAGGCGACTATACGCTCATAAACTAGTCGACTATACGCTCATAAACTAGCCGACTATACGCTCATAAACTAGCAGACTCTACGCTCATAAACTAGCCGACTATACGCTCATAAGCTAGCAGACTCTACGCTCATAAACTAGCAGACTATACGCTCATAAACTAGCCGACCCTACGCTCATAAACTAGCCGACTATCTGCTCATAAACTAGCCGACTATACGCTCATAAACTAGCAGACTATACGCTCATAAACTAGCAGACTATGCGCTCCTAAAATAGGAGACTATATGCTCATAAACTAGCAGACTATACGCTCACAAACTAGCCGACTATACGCTCATAAACTAGCAGACTCTACGCTCATAAAGTAGCAGACTATACGCTCATAAACTAGCCGACTCTACGCTCATAAACTAGCCGACTCTACGCTCATAAACTAGCCGACTCTACGCTCATAAACTAGCAGACTCTACGCTCATAAACTAGCAGACTATAGCTAGCTGGCTAGGCTAAATAATTCAAATGTACATGTTAAGCTTGTTCGTTTAACTATCTAATCCAGCCAACTTCAGGTCGAGTGTAGCTCACTAGGCTAACTGGCCTGGACTGTACAGACTGAGTTTAGCTCGCTAAGCTAAGCTGTTTGAGCTTTGCTAGTTTTCTGTTTTCAGCAGTAAGTAGCACCACAACTAGCATGTAGGTGTTCGGAGATGAGCGTTTCAGAGCGACTGGCCGTGAATGATGTCATTTCCATCAGTAAATCATACCGACTGTCGTCGCCACCTGCTGGACTGATCAGTGACTGTGCGTTGCTAAGCGTGTCCGTTTCAGGGCTCATCTGTTAACATGGTCAGCGTTCAGCTGTGATGAGGTAGGATTTTCCTGAAAGTGCAGGATTTGGTCTGTTAAAGTCTCATTATGCAGAACTCAAGGTGAGGTGGCCAATTACAGAGCAGGATCTGTGAGTATAATTACTGAGGAAGGACAAACAGCGTGGTGTCCAGCATGGAGAGCGTCGCTGTGGTCCGCCGTTCGCCTGGCTGATGGTAAATGGTACGAGTCACCGCCGTGTTAATGCGTCTCTGTCTGTGAAGTTCGAGTAACGAGGTCTTTTCCTTCAGTTAAAGTTTCGATAACCCGTGTTCAGCACATCCACTCCTCCGTTCCTCTCCTCCTACTTTCATTGACGCTCAAGTTCCATATAATAAATGTTTTCATAGACTCTTTATTTCAACCTCTTCCTTTATTTTATCATAACCATAGCTTCTTTTCATATAATAATAGACTGAATAGGTGGAGCTAAACTGCTGTAAACAGAATGGGTGGGGCTAAACTGCTGTAAACAGAATGGGTGGAGCTAAACTGCTGTAAATGGAATGGGTGGGGCTAAACTGCTGTAGCTGAATGGGTGGAGCTAAACCGCTGTAGCTGAATGGGTGGGGCTAAACTGCTGTAGGCTGAATGGGTGGAGCTAAACTGCTGTAAATGGAATGGGTGGGGCTAAACTGCTGTAGCTGAATGGGTGGAGCTAAACCGCTGTAGCTGAATGGGTGGGGCTAAACTGCTGTAGGCTGAATGGGTGGAGCTAAACTGCTGTAGCTAAATGGGTGGAGCTCAACCGCTGTAGCTGAATGGGTGGAGCTAAACTACTGTAGGCTGAATGGGTAGAGCTAAACTGCCATAGGCTGAATAGGTTGGGCTAAACTGCTGTAAATAGAATGGGTGGAGCTAAACTGATGTAGTTTGAATGTGTGGAGATGTTTTCTGGAGGATTATGAATTTGGTGAACGCGTACAGAGTAGAGTTCGTAAATCTCATTGAGGTGACTTTCAGATTTCATTTTATTTCTGATTGGAACTTATTGATCTTACAGCTTAGTCAATGGCTCCAGCCTCCACATCCTCATTGCTGGCTCTATTAATCTCGCTATCGTATGAATTACCTGCGTTCCTCACTGACTCTCAAGGTTAATCGTGACCTGGCTTGTGTCCCACACAGCTCTACGCCTTCTAAAGTAGATGTCTGTCAAATCGGTTAGATTAGTTACACAGTCATGGACCATCAGAATGGCAGTATTTAAAAATAAGTTCACCCAGTATTTGTAGTGAAAACAACAGTGGCCCTAGAGCAGAGCCCTGAGGTACACCACAGTTTAGTTTTGTAGGTACAGCGAATTTCCAGTTTATTTTTAATGAACTGAAAGCAGTTTGTCAGGTAGAATCTGAACCCACATAATCGTCTAGCCTGTCTAGAAGAATTATGTGACCTCAGGTGTCAATTGTCACAAACAAGGTCAAGCAAGATGGGCAGAAATGCGCAGGCCCACACTCTTAAAAACAGATCACCAAAAAGGGGTTTGGCAGCCTTTTCCTAAACAAACATTTTCAGTGGATGGTTTTAAAGAAAATAAAGTTTGCAAATAAGTTTTAAATGATGTGAATGTTCTAAAAGAACCTTCAATGTTCTTTAACCCTTTAAAAGATGCACTTTTTAGTTGTGTGAGAAACCAAAAGTGGTGCTTCTGTGGCACTGCTCACAGAACTGTTTAGAGCACTGTTTAAGGGCGTAGGTGGAGATGTACTGTCTTCAGTGATGCTGTCTGTCTCTGTAATGAGCCTTGATTGAAATATTTCATGTATGCTAACTTTAGAGCTACAATATGAGATCAGAATTGGACGTCTAACGGTAATGAACTTGATTTCTGCGTTTTGACTTTTTCAGGTTTAAAATGTGTTTATATGTGTGCATAAGGAAATAGGACTACGCATAAATATCCAGCAATGTCCTTCAGTAAAGAAAATTGCCAGGAAATAAATTGTGATGGGGTAATTTTGCTCTCAGTGGCCACCGCACTCCATTCTGATGTGTCCTTCATTAATGCTATGATAGCCACGCTCATAAAACTGACTCAAAGATCAGTCTGTCTAATTTCCACCCATCAAAACTGACCAAACCATTAACCGGAAATACTGCCAGGGTATTTAACAACCACGGATGCACGCTTCATTTATTTTATTAGTAATAAGATGGTCATCAATGGTTAATGACATACCTATCAGTTAATGGATCAATACCCATGTAGGAATTTGCTAAGTGGAACCGTCTCCCAGTCTAACCCTCAAAGCTGGGCTGGGGTCTGAGCTCGGCAGTCTGTGTTCATGGCTGTTTTCCATCCTGGCCTAATGAGCCGCAGTCCGCATGCAGCTGGACGCCTCGTGTTGCTAATGAAGCATGAAAAGGCCAATGCACATCATCCTGCAGAGTGCTTTTAGAGCCACCCCCTGAGACAGGAGCACCTCGAAACCCCTCAGCCAAAGGGCAGGCTGCTCCAGTACGCTCACTGCGCTGTACCCAGGAAAAGCCCAACACTGACCAGATGATGTTTTACTGCAAACTAACGAATTCTACAGGTCTCTCGTACAATTACTAACACAAATAGTAGCAACTGTAGGGAGCGGCACTGAGCAGTGAGTTTATTTATTTATAATTTGTTATTAATTATGCATTTAGATGGCGGCAAGTGACGTTTGTTTATTTGATGTTTATTAATGATGTCTTAAGAGGGGGTGTGTAATGTGCTGCTATACTAACTGGTGTCTGACTTTGGGCCGCATGGCTGCAGTCTGGAGCTTTAAAGAGTAAAGTGACGTTGGTGTGCAATGTGCTGCTATACTAACTGGTGTCTGTCTTTGGGCCGCATGGCTGCAGTCTGGAGCTATAAAGAGTAAAGTGACGTTGGTGTGTAGTGAGCTGCTATTCTAACTGGTGTCTGTCTTTGGGCCACATGGCTGCAGTCTGGAGCTTTAAAGAGTAAAGTGACATTGGTGTGTAGTGAGCTGCTATTCTAACTGGTGTCTGTCTTTGGGCCGCATGGCTGCAGTCTGGAGCTTTAAAGAGTAAAGTGACGTTGGTGTGTAGTGAGCTGCTATTCTAACTGGCGTCTGACTTTGGGCCACATGGCTGCAGTCTGGAGCTTTAAAGAGTAAAGTGACGTTGGTGTGTAGTGAGCTGCTATTCTAACTGGTGTCTGTCTTTGGGCCGCATGGCTGCAGTCTGGAGCTTTAAAGAGTAAAGTGACGTTGGTGTGTAGTGAGCTGCTATTCTAACTGGTGTCTGTCTTTGGGCCGCATGGCTGCAGTCTGGAGCTTTAAAGAGTAAAGTGACGTTGGTGTGTAGTGAGCTGCTATTCTAACTGGTGTCTGTCTTTGGGCCGCATGGCTGCAGTCTGGAGCTTTAAAGAGTAAAGTGACGTTGGTGTGTAGTGAGCTGCTATTCTAACTGGTGTCTGTCTTTGGGCCTCATGGCTGCAGTCTGGAGCTTTAAAGAGTAAAGTGACGTTGGTGTGTAGTGAGCTGCTATTCTAACTGGTGTCTGTCTTTGGGCCGCATGGCTGCAGTCTGGAGCTTTAAAGAGTAAAGTGACGTTGGTGTGTAGTGAGCTGCTATTCTAACTGGCGTCTGACTTTGGGCCACATGGCTGCAGTCTGGAGCTTTAAAGAGTAAAGTGACGTTGGTGTGTAGTGAGCTGCTATTCTAACTGGTGTCTGTCTTTGGGCCGCATGGCTGCAGTCTGGAGCTTTAAAGAGTAAAGTGACGTTGGTGTGTAGTGAGCTGCTATTCTAACTGGCGTCTGACTTTGGGCCGCATGGCTGCAGTCTGGAGCTTTAAAGAGTAAAGTGACGTTGGTGTGTAGTGAGCTGCTATTCTAACTGGCGTCTGACTTTGGGCCGCATGGCTGCAGTCTGGAGCTTTAAAGAGTAAAGTGACGTTGGTGTGTAGTGAGCTGCTGTTCTAACTGGCGTCTGTCTTTGGGCCGCATGGCTGCAGTCTGGAGCTTTAAAGAGTAAAGTGACGTTGGTGTGTAGTGAGCTGCTATTCTAACTGGTGTCTGTCTTTGGGCCGCATGGCTGCAGTCTGGAGCTTTAAAGAGTAAAGTGACGTTGGTGTGTAGTGAGCTGCTATTCTAACTGGCGTCTGTCTTTGGGCCGCATGGCTGCAGTCTGGAGCTTTAAAGAGTAAAGTGACGTTGGTGTGTAGTGAGCTGCTATTCTAACTGGCGTCTGTCTTTGGGCCACATGGCTGCAGTCTGGAGCTTTAAAGAGTAAAGCGACGTTGGTGTGTAGTGAGCTGCTATTCTAACTGGTGTCTGTCTTTGGGCCGCATGGCTGCAGTCTGGAGCTTTAAAGAGTAAAGTGACGTTGGTGTGTAGTGAGCTGCTATTCTAACTGGCGTCTGACTTTGGGCCGCATGGCTGCAGTTTGGAGCTTTAAAGAGTAAAGTGACGTTGGTGTGTAGTGAGCTGCTATTCTAACTGGTGTCTGTCTTTGGGCCGCATGGCTGCAGTCTGGAACTTTAAAGAGTAAAGCGACGTTGGTGTGTAGTGAGCTGCTATTCTAACTGGTGTCTGTCTTTGGGCCGCATGGCTGCAGTCTGGAGCTTTAAAGAGTAAAGTGACGTTGGTGTGTAGTGAGCTGCTATTCTAACTGGCGTCTGACTTTGGGCCGCATGGCTGCAGTCTGGAGCTTTAAAGAGTAAAGTGACGTTGGTGTGTAGTGAGCTGCTATTCTAACTGGCGTCTGACTTTGGGCCGCATGGCTGCAGTCTGGAGCTTTAAAGAGTAAAGTGACGTTGGTGTGTAGTGAGCTGCTATTCTAACTGGTGTCTGTCTTTGGGCCGCATGGCTGCAGTCTGGAGCTTTAAAGAGTAAAGTGACGTTGGTGTGTAGTGAGCTGCTGTTCTAACTGGCGTCTGTCTTTGGGCCGCATGGCTGCAGTTTGGAGCTTTAAAGAGTAAAGTGACGTTGGTGTGTAGCGAGCTGCTATTCTAACTGGTGTCTGTCTTTGGGCCGCATGGCTGCAGTCTGGAGCTATAAAGAGTAAAGTGACGTTGGTGTGTAGTGAGCTGCTATTCTAACTGGTGTCTGTCTTTGGGCCGCATGGCTGCAGTCTGGAGCTTTAAAGAGTAAAGTGACGTTGGTGTGTAGCGAGCTGCTGTTCTAACTGGTGTCTGTCTTTGGGCCGCATGGCTGCAGTCTGGAGCTTTAAAGAGTAAAGTGACGTTGGTGTGTAGTGAGCTGCTATTCTAACTGGCGTCTGTCTTTGGGCCGCATGGCTGCAGTCTGGAGCTTTAAAGAGTAAAGTGACGTTGGTGTGTAGTGAGCTGCTATTCTAACTGGTGTCTGTCTTTAGGCCGCATGGCTGCAGTCTGGAGCTTTAAAGAGTAAAGTGACGTTGGTGTGTAGTGAGCTGCTATAATAACTGGTGTCTGTCTTTGGGCCGCATGGCTGCAGTCTGGAGCTTTAAAGAGTAAAGTGACGTTGGTGTGTAGTGAGCTGCTATTCTAACTGGTGTCTGTCTTTGGGCCGCATGGCTGCAGTCTGGAGCTTTAAAGAGTAAAGTGACGTTGGTGTGTAGTGAGCTGCTATTCTAACTGGTGTCTGTCTTTGGGCCGCATGGCTGCAGTCTGGAGCTTTAAAGAGTAAATTGCTGTGCTCTGTGCTGGTGAAGTGAGTCTGAGTGTAGCGTTAGCGCTTTAGTGCTGGAGGGATCAATCACTGCCTCTGCTGAAGAGTTAAAGGCTCTTTTTCCACAGAATTGGTTTGAACCTGGTCCAAAGTTTTCAGTGAAGTATGTCGAGTGCTTTTCTCTCCTCTCTCTCTCTCTCTCTCTGTCTCCCTCTCTTTTTTCTTTTCTGCCCCCCCCCCCGCCCCAAACTCTAGCTCTTCTTATCACCGTGTTTGTCCTTGAAAGTGCACTGACTCAGTAACTGAACTGGCTGGTGTTCCTCATCGCGGCTCCAGCTGCTGCAATGAAGTTGCACATCACTGCCTGCTAATGCTAACGCTAGCATTCCTGCATCCAGGCCAAGGAGAGAGAGCGAGTCTTTCACTGTCAACAAATGAACAGCCTCTCCATCTCGGTGGCTTCTAGACACTGGAGCCTCTCCTGTGCAGCTGACAGATCAATATCAGGACTAGGCGTGTGTACAGTGTGTACTGCCTAACCCTAACCCTACAGCCTTTACTCTCAGAGTGTCTTACTAAATCGCTTAAAGAGGATTTATTAATTACATGTTTAGTTACAGGCTTCAGCTTTAGAACCCTTAAACATTCTTTAGACATATCTAAATGTGTAATTATCACTGAAATGCACATAACCTGTAATTTACACCCTGAACCAGATCATTCCACAGTTTTAACATGTGTTGTTTTATGTAATTATATACATCATTTATTACACAATTACATATGAACTATAAAGGAAACAAACTTTAAGTTGACTTTACATCCCAGGTGGTTACTAATATGTTGATATGTTGCCCAGGTGGTTGCTATGGTGTTGCTAGGCACCCCAAGTAGTTGCTAAGGTGTTAATGTGTTGTCCCAGGTGGTTACTAAGGTGTTGACGTGTTATCCCAGATGGTTGCTAAGGTGTTGACATGTTATCCCAGGTGGTTGCTAAGGTGTCAATGTGTTGACCCAGGTGGTTGATGTGCTATCGCAGGTGGTTGCTAAGGTGTTAATATGTTGTCCCAAGTGATTGCTAAGGTGTTGATTTGTTGTCCCTGGTGGTTGCTAAGGTGTTGATGTGTTATCTCAGGTGGTTTCCATGGTGTTGATAAGTTATCCCAGGTGATTGCTAAGGTGTTGATGTGTAATCCCAGGTGATTTCCATGTTGTTCCTGTGTTATTTCATGTGGTTACTAAGATTACATTAGGCTGTTTCTATGGAATCCAAGGTATTTGCTATGGGTGTTCCAGGTGGTTGCTAAGGTGTGACCAGGCCATTGATGAGCTGTATGAGATACATGTGTGATAAATCACAAAAGTGTAATATTTCCATATAGAGTGTACGATCCAGCAGAGCTTCATGGATTCAGTTGGAAAGCTGTACCTGTGGATCTGGTACAAAAATATGAAGAATGTAAATGAAATGTAAGGTAATTAAATGGGCTTGACTTTCTCAGTACTAGTGTTTTCTTTCTGTAATTATGGTCATTTTCCAAGAAATTGAAGCCATAATAAAATATCTCCTCTTCCACTTACAGACACCAATGTCGTCTGGATTTAAAGTCTGCAGTCCTCACTGCAGCCCACACGTTTTCTCCTCTTATTTCTGTGAGTTATGAGTCTGAAATAATTCACGTACACGTCCAGCCTGTTCTTGTTAGCTAACTGAGCAGTTAGAGCTGGTTTTATTTGACTGCAGAACATTGCTGGTTCCTCATTGGCTCATTAAAACGTGCCAGTTTGCTTTGATCTCTTCATTGATCCCGTTTGGTCCAGCAAGGACATTTCAGCTGTGTTTTGCTAGCAGCGCCGTGGGGCTCCGATGGAGAAATGATGCGAGGGCGCGAGTGAAGATCTTTAAGGAAAGAAGTTCTGCTTTCATCACAAACAGCCTGTTTACACCGCACAGCCTTTGGAGGCAGATCTGTATTCAGTTCACACTGTGATTACATGATTCATCTCCAGCCGCCGCACCGTGACGAGCAATTATGAACATAATCGCACCTTCTGGCTCATCGCGCCGGCTAGCGTTCAGCGTCGCGCTAGCATGCTAATTGGGGATAAATCACGCAAATCGTGCTGGAATTTGTACAATATTGAGGTGTGATGCACAAACACAGGGCACAGACGGACAAACACAGGGCACAGACGGACAAACACAGGGCACAGACGCACAGACACAGGGCACAGACGAACAAACACAGGGCACAGACGAACAAACACAGGGCACAGACGAACAAACACAGGGCACAGACGCACAGACACAGGGCACAGACGGACAAACACAGGGCACAGACGGACAAACACAGGGCACAGACGCACAGACACAGGGCACAGACGGACAAACACAGGGCACAGACGGACAAACACAGGGCACAGACAGACAAACACAGGGCACAGACGCACAAACACAGGGCACAGACGGACAAACACAGGGCACAGACGGACAAACACAGGGCACAGATGAACAAACACAGGGCACATACGGACAAACACAGGGCACAGACGGACAAACACAGGGCACAGACGGACAAACACAGGGCACAGACGGACAAACACAGGGCACAGACAAACAAACACAGGGCACAGACGGACAAACACAGGGCACAGACGGACAAACACAGGGCACAGACGGACAAACACAGGGCACAGACAAACAAACACAGGGCACAGACGGACAAACACAGGGTACAGACGGACAAACACAGGGCACAGACGCACAAACACAGGGCAGAGACGGACAAACACAGGGCACAGACGGACAAACACAGGGTACAGACGGACAAACACAGGGCACAGACGCACAAACACAGGGCAGAGACGGACAAACACAGGGCACAGACGGACAAACACAGGGCACAGACGAACAAACACAGGGCACAGACGAACAAACACAGGGCACAGACGAACAAACACAGGGCACAGACGGACAAACACAGGGCACAGACGAACAAACACAGGGCACAGACGAACAAACACAGGGCACAGACGGACAAACACAGGGCACAGACGGACAAACACAGGGCACAGAAGGACAAACACAGGGCACAGACGAACAAACACAGGGCACAGACGGACAAACACAGGGCACAGACGGACAAACACAGGGCACAGACGGACAAACACAGGGCACAGACACACAGACACAGGGCACAGACGGACAAACAGGGCACAGACGGACAAACACAGGGCACAGACGGACAAACACAGGGCACAGACGCACAAACACAGGGCACAGACATGCAAACACAGGGCACAGGCAAACAAACATAGGGCACAGACACGCAAACACAGGGCACAGGCAAACAAACACAGGGCACAGGCAAACAAACACAGGGCACAGACACGCAAACACACGGCACAGGCGAACAAACACAGGGCACAGACGGACAAACACAGGGCACAGACGGACAAACACAGGGCACAGACACACAGACACAGGGCACAGACGGATAAACACAGGGCACAGACACACAGACACAGGGCACGTACTGACTCTAGCTAATACTGGAGGACTAACTGACTCTAGCTAATACTGGAGGACTAACTGACTCTAGCTAATACTGGAGGGCTTACTGACTCTAGCTAATACTGGAGGACTTACTGACTCTAGCTAATACTGGAGGACTAACTGACTCTAGCTAATACTGGAGGACTAACTGACTCTAGCTAATACTGGAGGACTAACTGACTCTAGATAATACTGGAGGACTAACTGACTCTAGCTAATACTGGAGGACTAACTGACTCTAGCTAATACTGGAGGACTTACTGACTCTAGCTAATACTGGAGGACTTACTGACTCTAGCTAATACTGGAGGACTAACTGACTCTAGCTAATACTGGAGGGCTTACTGACTCTAGCTAATACTGGAGGACTTACTGACTCTAGCTAAAACTGGAGGACTAACTGACTCTAGCTAATACTGGAGGACTAACTGACTCTAGCTAATACTGGAGGACTTACTGACTCTAGCTAATACTGGAGGACTAACTGACTCTAGCTAATACTGGAGGACTAACTGACTCTAGCTAATACTGGAGGACTTACTGACTCTAGCTAATACTGGAAGACTTACTGACTCTAGCTAACACTGGAGGACTAACTGACTCTAGCTAATACTGGAGGACTTACTGACTCTAGCTAATACTGGAGGGCTGGTTACTTGGCTGCGCCTGAGAAGATCTCAGGGTGTCCGAGCTCTCGTTTTGGTCGATGTGCAGTTGTAGGACGTTTATTTGGCCTCATTGTGGTTTATTTTTGGTAAATCTGGTCTCCTGGATGTTCTCAGTGGTGTGTAGCTCAGTGCAGCAGCTGCAGAGGAACCGGTGAAGGTAATAGTGGTGTAGATGTCTCAGCGTGTGGGGAACACGGCTCCGTATATTCTGAAGGGTTCTCCTCCTGCTGAGCTTAATTCCAGCCCTAATCCGGTTCTCCGCGTCCTCAGGCATCTCAGGTGCTGGATCAGGCAGGTCTGCAGGTTTGTGTGGTTCCGCTGTGTCGGTCAGTATTTCTCAGTTTGCTCACAGTGGAACTCGGGGTGAACCCTCCTGCAGCTCTCTGCTGCTCTGTTTACCCTCAGAACCTGGAGATGTTTGTTTTTCCCAAAACAGGCCAGACTGGTCTTCACTACACACTCACACCTGTACTGCTGCCTTTCTGGGGACGTTCCCCGACTCACTCTGCTGATACTCTGCTGTTCTGCTCTGCTCTGCAGCAGTGCTTCCCAGTCCGGTCCTCCGAGATCCCTGATCCGCACTTTCCCTTCACCCCTGTGAGGGAAGCTGGGTTGGAGCAAAAATAAGGGCCATCTGAAGGGCTGGGAACCACGGATCTCTGCCACAAGCATGTTCTGTTGTGTTCTATTGTACTTTATCCTGTTTCATTGCTTTATTCTATTCTGTTCTAATGTGCTCTATTCGGTTCTATTGCTCCGCTATTTTCTGTTCTAGTGTTTTCTGTTCTGTCGTGTTCTGTTATAATGCATTTTATTAGGTTCTGTTCTGTCCCATTTCATTTTATCCTGTTTATTCTATTCTCTCCTCTTCTGCTCTGTTCTAGTCCATTCTGCTGTGTGTGGTTCTGGTTCCTCCTGTTGTCGGTTCAGTTCTGCTGTGTGTTCTCTTCATCTGTTCTGTTCAGTCAGGTTCTGATCTGCTGTTTTACTGCGCCCGGTTTTTGTCTCTGCTGTAATCTGTGTGAAGACAGTCGTGTTAGACCTCCAGATCCTGTGGTGTTTGTCTGTTTATCACAGGACTGTGTTTTTATCCTCACTCTTCGCTGCTTTTCTGTCTCTGACACACACTTATGTGTGTGTGTGTGTGTGTGTGTGTGTGTGTGTGTGTGTGTGTGTGTGGTGTCTATCGTCATCTCCGGTGAGATGGTGCACTTTATCCGGTCCGTCTCTCTCGAGACGCTGCAGGTCAGAATGATTCAGTCTGACTGCTCTCACACCGAGACACGAAGAGACCTCTCACTTAACCCCCCAGAACCCACAGAGCGCCTGAAGGAGAAGTCCACCCTGATCTCACTGTAATAGAAGTCAATGGGCAGATGCTTTAAAGGGGAACGCCAGCGTTCTCCACCCTGATCTCACTGTAATAGATGTCAATGGGCAGACGCTTTAAAGGGGAACTCCAGCGTTCTCCACCCTGATCTCACTGTAATAGAAGTCAATGGGCAGACGCTTTAAAGGGGAACTCCTGCGTTCTCCACCCTGATCTCACTGTAATAGAAGTCAATGGGCAGACGCTTTAAAGGGGAACTCCAGCGTTCTCCATCCTGATCTCACTGTAATAGAAGTCAATGGGCAGACGCTTTAAAGGGGAACTCCAGCGTTCTCCACCCTGATCTCACTGTAATAGAAGTCAGTGGGCAGATGCCGGTCGGGAATGTTGAAGTTTATGTATAAAGATGTGGATGTGATTAGCGGTTAGTTTAAGGTCCATTGTTCGGTGTGCCGGCAGAGCGTGCCGGTGGAGCGGGTCGTCTGCGGCGTGATTGTGCGGGACGTGACTGTAATTCTGCTTTTCTCTGGCCGGCCTGTTTCTATGGCGATGGCCTGCAGCGGTGACGGAGTGAAGTGTGGATGAATATTCCCCGGGCAGAACTCATTCTGACTTCTGACAGCACGTTCTCTCTTTTTTGGAGTGTTCTGGAATAAAGCGGCACACTTAGAGACACTTTGGCAGGAGGTTTTGATGAGGTGTCATGCGGAGCTTTTCTGTAAGAGGGTTTGAATTCGTACTGAGCTTAAAGCCTCTCCTTTAGTTCTGCCTTTGATACTCGTGTTGCTGCAAACAGACCGAATTCATCTCTCGGAGAGCGACGGAGGAGGAAGAAAGGAGAGATTAAGGAGGGGAGGATAATAAGGACCTGTTTTTGCACCTGAGTCACACGTCGGGTGCGCGGAAACGGACGAACACCCCTCTTCACATTCAGCGCGCATCATAGCTGGCTGTGCACACAGGCTTAAAGGGGAAATTCCAGAAATCCTCCCCCAGCAATCAGTGAATAGAGTCACTCAGAGTGGGTGGTGGTGATGGGAACCAGGGGTCGCCATGACTACAACACAAATATAGACATTTTATTTACTATCCAGAACCACCACAGGTTGCAGGCGATGCACCCTCTTACATTCATAGCGTTATTAAAAGAGTCAGGAAATTCCAGAGAAATCTCTGTGTGTAAAGGAAAAGGCCAAAAACCGCAACTGACCTTTGACCCCTCAGACCTCACGGCATTAAAATCCGGCATGTTTCTGTGGTAGATATCATGGGCTTGGGAATTCTTTGATGAACCGTGGTTGGTAATCACCATAAATCAAGTTAACACTGTATGCTGCACAGCGAAAGTCACAGCAATGTCCAGAAATGCTGCCAACTTCTCTGGGCTCGAGCTCATCTGGAACAGGACAGATGCTCAGTGAAAACGTGTGTTGTGGTCTGGCGACAACCTTTCAGCTTGTATATGGAAGTAATGAAAGTCATGTTCTCTAAACCAAAGAAGAGAAGGACCATGCAGTTTGTTACCAGCGTAAAGTTCTAAATACAGGTGTGTGTGTGTGTGTGGCGGTGGCAGGTATTAGTGGGTCACTATCGGTGAAAGCTCCATTAACACTGAACATATGCTGCCTTTTAGACGCCGCCTTTTTCAGGCATGTCTGCCTTCAGCCTGCAGTAGTGCTACATGCTAACAAACTAACACTCATCGAAAAGTTTTGGAGCAGTTTGTTTACCACACAGTATAATGTTGTTTATTCTCCATGCCGTTGTTCATTTTTCCCTCCTAATGCTCCCTTAGAATTCCTAATATGGCTGTGAAACGGATTTCAGAACGGCAACAAAACGTTATACGGTGTGTCTATAAATGTGAGCAAAAGTGCGTTAGCATGACTAAAAACAATAGCATTGACCTGGAACACTGACACTGCTCCATGTTTATAGATACAGTGAATCATACAGAGTCAGAAACCACATCATCGCGCCTGTTAGAGACCCTGAACACCTCAGTGCGCTTTCAGGCGAGGCACGACGCCAATTAATGAGTAACTAGCTACAATTATTAGCAATATCAGCTTCACAGCTCCGCCACTGAAGCTGAAAGTGCACAGGATTATTTGCAGCTTGTGTCGCTTTGCTCAATAACCGTGACCAAGGCTGGACCAGAAGACCGGTGACCAAAAAATCTTCTAGCTTAGCTAACTCGTTACACGTGAACAGCCATGCTGGAGAAGCACTCGTGAAAGTGCTGCGAACTCATCGTGTGACCCTAAGTGTGTCCTTGCTGACCGCCTGAATTAGCATTCTCAGATCCAGCTGTAGGTGCAGCCTGTGCAGTCTCCCGGGTGGTGTTTATGCTAAGTCATGCTTGGTGGGTGAGGGGCCGCCGCGCGCTCAGTGTTTGCTCTGCTGGCCTGCTTTTCCCCTTCCGTTCCGTTAGGAGCCTGTCAGAAGCCGTCAAAGCTGCAGGTCAACAGTCCAGCGCCGTTTGCCCTCCGGCTGTCACTCAGCGGCCCCCGGGAGCGTAACCCCATCACATAATCATCACCTGGCCACGTTTTAATCTGCCCCCGTTTCTAAAGGAATGTCAGGAAAGGCTCAGTTCTGGCCTTTCATGCCCGCTAACACGGAGGTGCAGCTGGGCTGCGTCAACACAATGCGATCCAGCCTCGCCGGACCTGAGGAGGGTAAACAGAGAACACACTGCTGAGCCTTTACTCTGGCTTATGGATCACTGTGCTCCGGGGGGCTCTAGGGGGCTGCAACAGGCCCACTCAGTGTGGTCAAAAATCATGTTTATATAACAGCGTTTGACTTATATGACTTATATACCTTACGTTATCCTACGCTATGAATGGTCATAACCCGCTCTGAGTGTCCAGACCGCTGCTGACCCCTGTTTATCTGATGGCTGTCCGCGCGGTTCCTCTCCGTCCCCTTTAATATGACTTTAATGTGGAGCAGATGCGCGGCCGTGCTGTAAATACATCGGCTGCCGGAGACGTTGGCCACACATCTGCCTTCGCTCTGAATGATCAGGGCGGAAACTCATTACAGTAACTTGTTTATTAACAACCCAGCTGGAACGTGCGACGAGTTAATTGAATCAGTGTGAGGAACATGAGGTTCTGCTGCGGCCTGTCTCCAGAACCAGGTGGAGTTCTGTCAGCTGTAATGTCTGAACCGTATCGGCATCTGTCAGAGACCTCAGTGACACCAGCACCGCTTGAAGTATCTGTCCAATCCTGACGGGACTCAGCTGCTCGTTCGAGTCTGCCTCCGTTTCCTCCTGCTCATGTACTCCGCTGCCTTTAATCGGCGGTAGTCCGGCATGCCGGTTTCATCATTTCTGTTTACATGGTATGTAAGAAGTGTAGGCTTGGTATTAAACAGCGCTGCGCAGCAGGAGGGACACCCAGCGTTATTTAGGAAACCTTATCTGTGTCGTCCGTCTCACAGGAGATCTTGCGGATGCTGAAAGTTGTCCAACCTCAGTCCCATTTTAGGCAGCATGGAAAGAGATCAATTCATCTCATGCCAAAACGTCTGACGCCAAATGAGCCTTGAAAGTTATAATAAAACCCTGTAACGTTTCTCTTCATTGTAAGTAAACATGATTCTTTCTGTTCCGATGTCGTCTTTGCCGATGTTGTGCCGAATTCCAAATCCTAGTCCCCTTGGCAGGCGCGCAGGCATTTGGACACTACAGATTCCATGATTTAGTTTATTTACACGTGGAAACAACCAGAATCGTGAGTATGGTCTGTGGCGCGTGAAGAGTCGGATTCTGTGTCTTTGCGCTCGTGTACAGCTGTCCATGAGGGGGCGCTCACAGCACGATGTATATTTGTGACGGTGGTGTGAAAGTGACTGTAGGGGGAGCCCGAGAACAAGAGTCTCACTCTGAACTTCGTTTCAGAAACTACGTTGGTATATTACGCTTCATATGATCTGTCTGATCTGATATAATGACTAACACTATAGAGCACAGAGTGAAACTAGAACACGTTATTGTGTGGAACGTCTCGTTGAGGAATGTTTAAGCGAACAAGATCCGCTGAGAAGGTAGAAAAGCGCTCAGGAGGCCCACGAGACGGGATGGACTGCACGTGGCCGGTTCTCCTGTCTTACTAAGCTTCTGTGGTGCAGCGTGTGGGTGTAAATGAGAGGAAATGATGAAGGCCAAAGCGGCACCAATTCCCGCCACGCTGGATGCTCCACAAAGCCCTGGTGGAGCGGAGTTCAGAAGAAGGAGAAGAAGAAGCAGAGCAGCCCTCGCCTGATGAAACGAGCAGAAACGTCCTCTAATTAAGGTCCTCAGTGGGCTTCTCTCCGTGGGCTCGGCTTCCGCTCCGGCTCTGCGTTGATTTGCAGCGTTGATTGAAAAGCGCGCGGAGAAAACGAAGATGGGAACGTGGACGGTTCCTCTGTCGCGCCGAGCGAGGCGTGCTGGAGGCATCAACACTACGAGCTGTGCTTGATGTGCGATCAGGAGGTGAGAGGAGAGCATGGAGGAGGAGTTCAGCTCCAGCCGTCTGGAGACACGGCCTTTTCTCCTCACCGGAGCTCCGAGGACGTCTCAGCTCAGCTTCACAGTGCTGTGATCCACACGACCGTCCTCAGCCAGAGACGACCTAAAGCTGCTGGAAAGGGACCACCATAGGACCACCGCTGGACATCTCAGCACGGCAGGGCTGTCACAATAAACTTAGATTCAAGTCAAGTCAATTTAAATGTAGAAAATGTTGCGTCTCTGTTTTTATTCTAATGACTGTGACATTATATCATGTTTATTCATATCACAGCAGTGGCTGCTGAGCCTCTGTAAGCCACTTTGTTTCACGCTGATCAAGCATTTTTGCGGTAACATTTTGATGGTATACAAAACAGCGGTTTGTGACTGGTTGGCTTACATGCCACTCAAACGTCCCCCTCCTATGAAAGTAGGCGGTTTTTGAGCTGGTTTCCCGATTAAGTCTACCAAAGTCTACCAAAGGCCAGATCCCTAAGAGATTCTCCAGTGGTGTTCCTCAGGGCTCAATGCTCGGCCCTCTACATTTTCCCTCTTCACTCGCTTTACACTTTGAAAAGAGCTTGAATATTTGCAGATTGTGCACTTACTACTCTCACAATCTCTGTTTACCTATGTATTTCTTCATCTGGCACGTAGCTTGACGTAATTTTTAGACG
The DNA here is from genome assembly GCF_015220715.1 of Pygocentrus nattereri. Taxonomy (NCBI): domain Eukaryota; kingdom Metazoa; phylum Chordata; class Actinopteri; order Characiformes; family Serrasalmidae; genus Pygocentrus; species Pygocentrus nattereri. Next base: position 725,017 of record NC_051222.1, on the reverse strand, counting down.
TCAGGCCTATTTCGTTAGTACTGGGATGAGGTTTACAAGTAGACAACAAAGCGCTTCTGTGGAAAGGAGCATCTGCCAAATGCTGCAAATGCAGTACAAAGCCATGCAACTCATATTAATTCACATATCAGACAAAAGACAGGAAAAGTACTGGCATCACAAGAAGATGCGCTGGACTGGAAGTGAAGACTAAAATTAAATAATTAGTTATTTCTCTGAGGTGGAAAGCCTGGCAATCAATGGTAATTGGTCAAAAACAAAGCGAAAGGGGGGTGGATTAATGGGGATACTGGGTTTCGGTGGCGGAAGCAGCATGTAATTGAAAACAGACCAACAGCTGTGCGGTCTTTCAGGTTGTAACTGCATTGGCAATGAACAGAAATTGGCACCAGACGAGCGTTGGCACAAGACGCCTGAGGATAATGAATAAGTCAGATAATAGAATAGCGGAAGTAGCAGCATGTAATTCACTAAACAGTCCAGCAGTTGTGCAAATTAGCACGATTCAGTGTAGCATGGAAAGCTTTGGTCCTGCTGGAAGGCACGCACACTCGGCACCGCTGTAGAACATACAGCTTTAACGCCGCTGTAGAACATACAGCTTTAACGCCGCTGTAGAACGTGCACATATAGCGCCGCTGTAGAACATACAGCTTTAACGCCGCTGTAGAACGTGCACATATAGCGCCGCTGTAGAACATACAGCTTTAACGCCGCTGTAGAACGTGCACATATAGCGCCGCTGTAGAACATACAGCTTTAACGCTGCTGTAGAACGTGCACATATAGCGCCGCTGTAGAACATACAGCTTTAACGCCGCTGTAGAACGTGCACATATAGCGCCGCTGTAGAACATAAAGGTTCTGGGCTCCTCTGGAACCTCTAGTTGTATTTGTGCAGCTCCATCCGGCGGCGGCGGCCGTGCGGCTGCTGCGGCGCTCCTCGTGAGCGCACGGCAGCGTTATTTATGGAGCGTGGCAGGAAATCTGGCTGTGGAACAAGTCAAACATGGGCATGAGGCTGAGCGCCGAGGTCTCTGGGGCCACATTGCGGCTGCTGGAGAAACAGTTTGCTTCGCCATCAGCGCTCGTAAACTCGGCGCTCCGCTTTAATGGGGCCGTCACGGAGGAAGGAATTACCCGCGGAGAGGCTTCCCAGGCTAATCGTAAGGATTTATACCCCGGGGAGGAGACGAACGCCGGCAACACGTCTCCTTTATTCCTCCTCAAGCACAGAGACACTTCGGGAAAAAGTCAAGTTTAAACAGTTTACCCCCCCATCCACTCACCTCCCCTCGCCTCCCTTCGCTTCCCCCCGTCACATCCACTCACCTCCCCTCGCCTCCCTTCGCTTCCCCCCTTCTCATCCACTCACCTCCCCTCGCCTCCCTTCGCTTCCCCCCTTCACATCCACTCACCTCCCCTCGCCTCCCTTCACTTCCCCCCTTCTCATCCACTCACCTCCCCTCGCCTCCCTTCGCTTCCCCCCTTCACATCCACTCACCTCCCCTCGCCTCCCTTCGCTTCCCCCCTTCACATCCACTCACCTCCCCTCGCCTCCCTTCACTTCCCTCCTGCACATCCACTCACCTCCCCTCGCCTCCCTTCGCTTCCCCCCCTTCGCATCCACTCACCTCCCTTCACTTCCCCCCCTTCGCATTCACTCACCTCCCCTCGCCTCCCTTCGCTTCCCTCCTTCACATCCACTCACCTACCTTCGCCTCCCTTCGCTTCCCCCCCCTTCACATCCACTCACCTCCCCTCGCCTCCCTTCGCTTCCCCCCTTCACATCCACTCACCTCCCCTCGCCTCCCTTCGCTTCCCCCCTTTGCATTCACTCACCTCCCCTCGCCTCCCTTCGCTTCCCTCCTTCACATCCACTCACCTCCCTTCGCCTCCCTTCGCTTCCCCCCCTTCACATCCACTCACCTCCCCTCGCCTCCCTTCGCTTCCCCCCTTCGCATCCACTCGCCTCCCCTCGCCTCCCTTCCCTTCCTCCTTCACATCCACTCACCTCCCCTCGCCTCCCTTCGCTTCCCCCCTTCACATCCACTCACCTCCCCTCGCCTCCCTTCGCTTCCCCCCCTTCTCATCCACTCACCTCCCCTCGCCTCCCTTCGCTTCCCCCCTTCGCATCCACTCACCTCCCCTCGCCTCCCTTCCCTTCCCCCTTCGCATCCACTCACCTCCCCTCGCCTCCCTTCGCATCCAGTCACCTCCCTCTTTCGCCTCCCCTCACCTCCACTCACCTCCCCTTGTCTCCCCTCGCCTCCCCTTGTCTCCCCCTGCCTCCCCTCACCTCCACTCGCCTCCAAGAACCAGCATGGGGGTCTAAACTGGTCTGTACTGGTTTAGCTGGTCACCCAGCAGGGTCACACTGTTCGACCAGCACACCGGTACGTGCTTCCCGTGTCGGAGCGGCTCTTTCCGGAAGAACTGGAGAACCTTTTCTGTTCTCTGCTAACGGACACCAGACACAATGGTCACTCGGAGCAGCCGCGCCTCGGTCCGCGTCTATAGATCACGGCGCGCCATAAACCGTCTAATCAGATCGATCCGAGCTGAACTGGACCGTTTGAGCCGTGCCGCCGCACCTGCGCCTCCTCCTCCTCCTCCTCCTGTGGAGGTCTCTGCTCTGGCCTGAACTCAAGTAATTGTTGTCGTTGTTGTTGATCGCTAGCTGGTGAACGCGGAGGGAGAGCAGGTCTACCGGTCAGTCAGGACCGGCCGACCGGGATTCCCAGTGGCTGTACGGTGTATTTGCATAATGCCTGATGGGTTCCGAAGTGACAGAACACTGAAAAACGATGCACGACACCAGTAAACAGTATAAATCCGAGGGTTATGATGTTCCAGACTGCAGAACGCGTCACGTCGCGCATTAGTAACCGCTCGGCGCGGTTTCAGACGCGGGCGGTGTTGGGTTCAGAGCTGCGTTTGGGGGGAGGCTGTTGAAGTGTTGGAAGCTGGAGGTGTTTGGGAGCTGCTTGGCCGCGAGTGCTTGCAGTCGTGAAGGGACCGAAAACAAACACTCCGGCGTTTAACGCCTCATGCAAATCCCGTCTTACGGTGGGCTCAGCAGGCCTGTGAGGGGCCAGCAGCTGATAATAAACAGTTATTTTGGTATAATTGTTCCGTCATCCGAGGGGGCGGGAGAGAGGGGGCGCTGTGAGTCATCTGGCCTGTTTAGAGATGATTTTTCCCTCTTTAGCTTTCCTTAGCTTTCCTCCGGAACGCGCAAACACTGCGGGAAGCTGCGCCAACGCGACCGGGCTGTGCTTTTTTTGTCCCCCTGTCACAGTCCGGAGTTTAGAGGTGGAAAACAAGCTGTGAAATGGCTCGTTAGTGAACGCGAGAGCTGCTGAAACGCAGCCCGAGGGGAATTCCAGGAGAGAGGAAAACTCGGGTTTATCCGAGAGAACGCGGCTTCAGCGGCCCAGTGAGATGTGGCCTAGCAGGCGGGACTCGGGTCACGCTGAAGTCACGGGGAAGAAGACTTGGTTATTAAACAGAGAAACGCAGATGAAAGATATGCAAATATATGCAAATCTGGTCTTAATATACATTACAGTAAATGAACAGCGCAGCAAACAGGGCGGAGCATTTTATACGACGTGCAGTGACAGAATCAGACTGGACCATAGAGCTTTATCGGCGCTAGCGTGTTAGCCTGGGGCTAGCGTGTTAGCTTGGGGCTAGCATATTAGCTTGGGGCTAGCATATTAGCTTGGGGCTAGGGTGTTAGCTTGGGGCGAGCGTATTAGCTTGGGGCTAGCATATTAGCTTGGGGCTAGCATATTAGCTTGGGGCTAGGGTGTTAGCTTGGGGCGAGCGTATTAGCTTGGGGCTAGCATATTAGCTTGGGGCTTGCATATTAGCTTGGGGCTAGAGTGTTAGCCTGGGGCTAGCATATTAGCTTTGGGCTAGCATATTAGCTTGGGGCTAGGGTGTTAGCTTGGGGCTAGCGTATTAGCTTGGGGCTAGCATATTAGCTTGGGGCTAATGTAGTAGCTTGCGGCTAGCGTGTTAGCTTGTGGCTAGCATGTTGGCTTGTGGCTAGCGGGTTAGCTTGGGGCTAGCATGTTAGCTTGGGGCTAGCATGTTAGCTTGGGGCTAGTGGAGTAGCTTGCGGTTAGCATGTTAGCTCATGGCTAGCATGTTGGCTTGTGGCTAGCGGGTTAGCTTGGGGCTAGTGTAGTAGCTTGTGGCTAGCGTGTTGGCTTGGGGCTAGCGTGTTAGCTTGGGGCTAGCATGTTAGCTTGGGGCTAGTGTAGTAGCTTGCGGTTAGCGTGTTAGCTCATGGCTAGCATGTTGGCTTGTGGCTAGCGCGTGGGCTTGGGGCTAGCGAGTGGGCTCGGGGCTAGCGTGTTGGCTCGGGGCTAGCGTGTTGGCTCGGGGCTAGCGCGTGGGCTTGGGGCTAGCGTGTTGGCTCGGGGCTAGCACGTGGGGCCAGCGCGTCATAGCGGGACGCTGTAGATGAGGCAGGATGCGTATCCCGGTCGTAGCAGTGACAGTATCCGTTCCACACGTTGTTATTTTTCCACTACATGAAGAAATAAAGTTCAAGCTCCGTAATTTGAGTCGCGCTGTTGTCCCGATTGTATTTAAGTTGTGTAGAAGATGCTTTAACATCTGTAACGATGCTCAATTGATCTTTATATGAGTGTATCACACACACACACACACACACACGCACACACACTCACGCACACACACACACACACGTTTATTTATAGACCGTATGAGCTAAAATGAAGGATAAGCAGTTATTGCACATTTCCTTCTATGAAACGTGGTCACACAGCGTGCGAATGCTCGGCAGTTGGCGTTCCGGCATCTCCGAGCGGTTCCGAGAGGCAGTAGTTTTCAGGGTGATGCTTATGTGGAGCAGGACTGGTTTCTGTGTGGGAACTCCACGCTCGGCTGAAGGAAACAGCTCCATCCTCTCCCTCCCGTGATAACCTCGGTGACGCTCACGTCCCCGGCGCGTATTCAGGAGTGGGAGTGGAGGTTAATTCCAGTGCGAAAGGTTCCGGCGTTAAATTAGCCTGTTCAGAACGGTTTAATCTGAATCGGTGAAGGTTGTCAGGATGCTGTGCTCTTGGCAGGGACGCTGGGTAAGCCGAGATTTAAAACGCAGCCAAGAAGCCCTGTTCTCCGTGTTCTCCCTGTTCTCCCTGTTTTCTTTCTGTTCTTTCCCCTTTTCTCTCTCTTTGTGCCAACAGAGACAAAGCATGAAACAATTTTAGTGACAGCCAGCACTGCTTCCACCGCAGAACCCAGAGGAATAGCGCTGAGAGGAAGAGGCAGGAACGCTCTCAGACATCTTAATGTGATGCAGAGTGAGAGGGAACGTAAGGACGTTTCCAGAAGTGATTCATCATTATAGTGAAGATCACGAACGCCGGACGACGAGGCAAACGAGTCGAGAAGAAAACAAACAAAAGCTCACGTTCCCTGAGACTCAGTAGAAACAGAGAACGCAGCTGCTCCCTACGGGTTCTAGCACCTTTAGAGGGCAGCGGTGGTTGGTGGAACTCGGTGGAACTGTTAGCAGAATGGGCCGTTATACATGGCTGCGTATTCCAGTCAGACAGACTGTCTTTACTAATCATCATTTTAGAGTCCCTTTTATCTTCTACCAGGATTCTTATGAAGAAGCACGTTGGACTTGATGTGATGTGTAAGTCTTAAAGTGTGCAGTCATAACACCGTCAAACAGCTCGCTCACCTTCTCTGAGAACGTCAGCGCGGTTTCACCAATCAAAGAGAACTGGAATATGAGACATGACGTGTCATAACTTTTACACCGGCCACCTTTTATGATTCTTCCCCTCCAGAGTGTTAAATAAATGGTGATCCGTCATTAAAACCCAGCGTGTCTCTGTGGAGGATCCTTCATTCGCTTCTTAAGCTTTTATTTTCTGGCAGGAATTAGACTGACGGCTGCTCGTCGAAGCTCGTTTGGGTCGCATATTCAAACCGGGCCTCGCTCTCCAGTATCTCACCAGGCCTGTTCTTAAGGGTGTTGTTGATGAAGATCCTACGAAGTCCATTAAGTTCATTAAAGCAGGTTCTTAAAGCAAAGAACGGTTCTCTCCTCTCTGTCGGTGAGTCGGCGTCTTGGTCTTGGAGTTCTGAGTAAGAAATTTCTTCAGGACAGTTGGTGAATGAGGCTGATTATTCCTCCTGAGGCATCCGACATCAAATTTTGTGGAGTACCATTGCCCCCTACTGGGTTGCTCTCGTGGGCATTTGGAAGTTGTATGTTCTCTTGCGGACGGAGAGAGTTGTAAACGTTCTTGGTGTGGACGATTTTGAAAGTATCCAGATGTGGAGCCTACATCTCTGGTCACTCCCACGTTTAGCCAAGAGGTCGTCCCCTGATGTTCTCGTTATGCCACCACGCCAGGCTCTGTGAGACTAGCTGAGATCTTCTGTCGGAGGCCGGCGGCCTGTCCGAGCGTGACTCTGTAACAGCTGAAACACTCTGAGGAGTCCGATTAATTAACAGTAGATTAGGGAGGCAGGTGTCGGAGTTAATTAACAGTAGATTAGGGAGGCCGGTGTCGGAGTTAATTAACAGTAGATTAGTAGGGTTTTCCGACTTCACAGTTGTAAAGGGGATCGGTGTGGATTAAGAGTTCTAATGAGGAATGGTGTGACTGCGATTTCAGACCAAACACCAGAAAACATCTGATAGACGTTTAAAGAGCCTGTGTCGTCAGAAACACTCGTATTATAGTAAAGACATTAATGGAGAATGTAGGTGCACAACAGGCCATTTAGTCTTTATGTAATATGAGGAAACAGCAAAAACAAATTCAGCAGTTTAGCCCCGCCCACTCTGCATTCAGCAGTGTAGTCCCGCCCATTCAGTTTAGCCCGACCCCCTCAGCATTGAATGGTTTAGTTCCGCCCATTCGGTTTAGCCCCAACCAAATTCAACCTACAGCAGTTTAGCCCCACCCATTCAGCCTTCAGCAGTTTAGCCCCACCCATTCAGCCTCCAGTAGTTTAGCCTCACCCATTCAGCCTACAGCAGTTTAGCCCCACCCATTCAGGTTAATAAGGCACAATGCTGGTCAGCTAAACAGAACAGAGCTTATTTACGTATATCAGTACATATATATATATATATATATATATATATATATATATCTCAAAAGCCACCTGCGATAAAGAGAGGCTGGAAAATGATCCTGTAGAGATGAATTATGACCTCCTGCAGTTCCCCCAGCTGTGCACCGTCAGGCTCAGCCGGTATCGATGAGGCGTCTCTGATAAAGATCACACATTGTAAACGCGGCGTATTGTTTGTGATTATTGCATATTCAGCAGTTTAGCAATGTGGGACTAAAGCCAGCTGAACCCCCCCATTTCAAATGGAGCTGATCAGCCTAGACAATGTAATCTAATGTAGCTAAAGGCCTTTATAGAGCCGGAGCGATGAGGCTAATGTAGCTAAAGGCCTTTATGGAGCCGGAGCGATGAGGCTAATGTAGCTAAAGGCCTTTATAGAGCCGGAGCGATGAGGCTAATGTAGCTAAAGCCCTTTATAGAGCCGGAGCGATGAGGCTAATGTAGCTAAAGGCCTTTATAGAGCCGGAGCGATGAGGCTAATGTAGCTAAAGGCCTTTATAGAGCCGGAGCGATGTGGCTAATATAGCTAAAGGCCTTTATAGAGCCGGAGCGATGAGGCTAATGTAGCTAAAGGCCTTTATAAAGCCGGAGCGATGAGGCTAATGTAGCAAAAGGCCTTTATAGAGCCGGAGCGATGAGGCTAATATAGCTAAAGGCCTTTCCTGCTGCTCTGCATTCCCAGTCTTCCTGCTGCTCTGTGTTTCCAGTCTTCCTGCTGCTCTGTATTCCCAGTCTGAGCCTCTGTTCCTTCCTGACTGATGACAGTGTTGTGTAAAAGCCGGGACGGCGCTGCTACACCCGTCTAGCGTCTGACAGCAGCACCGTTTACGGATTGGACTGATTGGAGCTCGGCCACACTCGGCCGACGATGATGGGCTTCATTCATCTCTTCCTGTCCCCTGATCTTAATTGGCAGTGGTAATTATCTGACCGCGCACTATTAAACGGCCGCTCCACGGCTGTGTGGTTACGGAGGATGAATGGCCATTGATTAGCGACTCTGCCATTGGACCGGCTTCTTTTTCACAGATTAGTCTAGCATTGATTCCCCGGGCAACAATTTCCAGCCCTCCATCTCTCAATCGATCCGCCGCTAATGTGTGGCCGGAGCTTGACCATCCGTTACTCGGGATATGACTCTTCCATCCATCCGGGTGTCAGAGGATTCCTCGGAGACGGTAAGCAAAGATCAGCCCGGCACCATCTGACTGTCTTCGTCAGCTGTAATACAACGATTTCAGTCCTGGATATAAATAAAGCGTTTTCCTTAGCAAATGATGCTGGAATTACGAATAAACAGAGAAATGTCTGTGCTGTTTAATCACGTCTTTAGAGGGCGGAGCTGAGCGGTGTCTGTTTATTTGATGGTCGTTAATGACATCTTTAGAGGGCGGAGCTGAGCGGCGTTTGTTTATTTGATGGTCGTTAATGACGTCTTTAGAGGGCGGAGCTGAGCGGCGTTTGTTTATTTGATGGTCGTTAATGACGTCTTTAGAGGGCGGAGCTGAGCGGCGTTTGTTTATTTGATGGTCATTAATGACGTCTTTAGAGGGCGGAGCTGAGCGGCGTTTGTTTATTTGATGGTCGTTAATGACGTCTTTAGAGGGCGGAGCTGAGCGGGGTTTGTTTATTTGATGGTCATTAATGACGTCTTTAGAGGGTGGCGCTGAGTGGCGTTTGTTTATTTGATGGTCGTTAATGACGTCTTTAGAGGGCGGAGCTGAGCTGCGTTTGTTTATTTGATGGTCGTTAATGACGTCTTTAGAGGGCGGAGCTGAGCGGCGTTTGTTTATTTGATGGTCGTTAATGACGTCTTTAGAGGGCGGAGCTGAGCGGCATGTGTTTATTTGATGGTCGTTAATGACGTCTTTAGAGGGCGGAGCTGAGCGGCGTTTGTTTATTTGATGGTCGTTAATGACGTCTTTAGAGGGCGGAGCTGAGCGGCGTGTGTTTATTTGATGGTCGTTAATGACGTCTTTAGAGGGCGGAGCTGAGCGGCGTGTGTTTATTTGATGGTCGTTAATGACGTCTTTAGAGGGCGGAGCTGAGCGGCGTGTGTTTATTTGATGGTCGTTAATGACGTCTTTAGAGGGCGGAGCTGAGCGGCGTTTGTTTATTTGATGGTCGTTAATGACGTCTTTAGAGGGTGGAGCTGAGCGGCGTTTGTTTATTTGATGGTCGTTAATGACGTCTTTAGAGGGCGGAGCTGAGCTGCGTTTGTTTATTTGATGGTCGTTAATGACGTCTTTAGAGGGCGGAGCTGAGCTGCGTTTGTTTATTTGATGGTCGTTAATGACGTCTTTAGAGGGCGGAGCTGAGCGGCGTTTGTTTATTTGATGGTCGTTAATGACGTCTTTAGAGGGCGGAGCTGAGCGGCGTTTGTTTATTTGATGGTCGTTAATGACGTCTTTAGAGGGCGGAGCTGAGCGGCGTTTGTTTATTTGATGGTCGTTAATGACATCTTTAGAGGGCGGAGCTGAGCGGCGTTTGTTTATTTGATGGTCGTTAATGACGTCTTTAGAGGGCGGAGCTGAGCGGCGTTTGTTTATTTGATGGTCGTTAATGACGTCTTTAGAGGGCGGAGCTGAGCGGCGTTTGTTTATTTGATGGTCGTTAATGACGTCTTTAGAGGGCGGAGCTGAGCGGCGTTTGTTTATTTGATGGTCGTTAATGACGTCTTTAGAGGGCGGAGCTGAGCGGCGTTTGTTTATTTGATGGTCGTTAATGACGTCTTTAGAGGGCGGAGCTGAGCGGGGTTTGTTTATTTGATGGTCGTTAATGACGTCTTTAGAGGGTGGCGCTGAGTGGCGTTTGTTTATTTGATGGTCGTTAATGACGTCTTTAGAGGGCGGAGCTGAGCTGCGTTTGTTTATTTGATGGTCGTTAATGACGTCTTTAGAGGGCGGAGCTGAGCGGCGTTTGTTTATTTGATGGTCGTTAATGACGTCTTTAGAGGGCGGAGCTGAGCGGCATGTGTTTATTTGATGGTCGTTAATGACGTCTTTAGAGGGCCGGAGCTGAGCGGCGTTTGTTTATTTGATGGTCGTTAATGACGTCTTTAGAGGGCGGAGCTGAGCGGCGTGTGTTTATTTGATGGTCGTTAATGACGTCTTTAGAGGGCGGAGCTGAGCGGCGTGTGTTTATTTGATGGTCGTTAATGACGTCTTTAGAGGGCGGAGCTGAGCGGCGTTTGTTTATTTGATGGTCGTTAATGACGTCTTTAGAGGGCGGAGCTGAGCGGCGTTTGTTTATTTGATGGTCGTTAATGACGTCTTTAGAGGGCGGAGCTGAGCTGCGTTTGTTTATTTGATGGTCGTTAATGACGTCTTTAGAGGGCGGAGCTGAGCGGCGTTTGTTTATTTGATGGTCGTTAATGACGTCTTTAGAGGGCGGAGCTGAGCGGCGTTTGTTTATTTGGTGGTCGTTAATGACGTCTTTAGAGGGCGGAGCTGAGCGGCGTTTGTTTATTTGATGGTCGTTAATGACATCTTTAGAGGGCGGAGCTGAGCGGCGTTTGTTTATTTGATGGTCGTTAATGACATCTTTAGAGGGCGGAGCTGAGCGGCGTTTGTTTATTTGATGGTCGTTAATGACGTCTTTAGAGGGCGGTGCTGAATACATTGACACGTTTAGAATAACTGCTTTGCTAGCTAGGCATTCTGCTACCAGTGTAGCTTGGAAATGTTAGCTTATATCCCAGCGCTTCGTCATTCCTGCACCGCAATTCTTACTGTTATCTTTCTGCCTTCAGAGTTTGTTGATTTTCTTCCAGGGTAAATTGGAGCCATGTTAAAGATGCTGAACAGGATTAGCTTTAGCATTAGCATAGTAAGCCCCAGTAGTACTTACTGTTTACCTTCAACCCAAAGCAAATGGCTGAAGTAGCTCCTTAGTAATGATGGATAAACATGTGGACCGATTGAGGCTCCAGCGTGGCTGTCGCTACTGTTTTTAGCTAAGCTAATGCACTACAGACGAGCTCATTAAAGGCCTGCGGTTTACACAGCATGCTAACAAACGTAGCTGTTAGCCTCGCAGCCCCAGAGCTAGGCTTCGCGCGAGCGTGTCGGTGTACAGTGGGCGGCAGCTGAGCTCGTTTCTCTAAAGAGCTGCCAGTTTCTGACTGAAAGTCTTATTTTAGCGCAGCCGCTACGCGCGGCGCCTGTTCCTTGGCAGAAAGCAGGTGTGTGTGGAGAGCAGGGCGGCAGGTTTACAGGGCAGGTGTTGCTCTAAGCTTTCTGTCAACATCTCTTTAATGAGTTAAGCCCCCCCGCTGCTTTCCGCACGGCTTTCGCGAACACCCGCGTCCCGGGACGCCTCCGCAAATTGGGCCGAACACGGGCCCTCTTGTTATGAGCTCGTTCGCACAGGCAAATATTTCTGTCAGGCGTGCGATTTTGTTTAATACAAAGAAGCTTCACAAACGAGACGGCATCTGTCAAGTCACGCTCGCACGAGGCCACTCACTTTCAGAGAGGGGGTGTGTCGGGTTTTCACGCTCGGCGCTTCACGGCAATTTTCTCTCCTCCGCAGCGCATCTTTTTAACACGGCAGCCCACGGCGCATATTAACATCTGCTTTTTCCCTCCTCTTCCTCTCCCTCAACTGCCTTTCTCCCGCAGGAATCTTGTTGTGTATCTGTAATCCGGCAGCAGAATTCAGAATTCCACCTCTATCAAATCCACTTTGGATAAACGTTTTTTTGCTGGGAAAACAAAGTACAATTCAGCCTACAGCCGCTTAGCCCCACCCGTCCAGCCTACAGCCGATTAGCCCCACCCGTCCAGCCTACAGACGATTAGCCCCACCCGTCCAGCCTACAGCAGTTTAGCCCCGCCCATACAGCCTACAACAGTTTAGCCCCACCCATTCAGCCTACAGCCGATTAGCCCCACCCGTCCAGCCTACAGCAGTTTAGCCCCGCCCATCCAGCCTACAACAGTTTAGCCCCACCCATTCACCTACAGCAGTTCAGCTAATTTACATACATCAGTTCTAAGTTGGTGTAATAACGCTCTGTTTGCAGATTCTGGACGTTGTGTTTGCAGATTCTGGACGTTGTGTTTGCAGATTCTGGACGTTGTGTTTGTAGATTCTGAACGTTGTGTTCGGAGATTCTGAACGTTGTGTTTGTAGATTCTGGACGTTGTGTTTGTAGATTCTGGACTTTGTGTTTGGAGATTCTGAACGTTGTGTTTGTAGATTCTGGACTTTGTGTTTGTAGATTCTGGACGTTGTGTTTGTAGATTCTGAACGTTGTGTTTGCAGATTCTGGACGTTGTGTTTGCAGATTCTGAACGTTGTGTTTGTAGATTCTGGACGTTGTGTTTGGAGATTCTGGACGTTGTGTTTGCAGATTCTGGACGTTGTGTTTGCAGATTCTGGACGTTGTGTTTGCAGATTCTGGACATTGTGTTTGTAGATTCTGAACGTTGTGATTGTAGATTCTGGACGTTGTTTTTGCAGATTCTGAACGTTGTGTTTGGAGATTCTGGACGTTGTGTTTGTAGATTCTGGACGTTGTGATTCTAGATTCTGAACGTTGTGTTTGCAGATTCTGATCGTGGTGTTTGCAGATTCTGGACGTTGTGTTTGCAGATTCTGGACGTTGTGTTTGCAGATTCTGAACGCGGTGTTTGCAGATTCTGGACGTTGTGTTTGGAGATTCTGGACGTTGTGTTTGCAGATTCTGGACGTTGTGTTTGTAGATTCTGAACGTTGTGTTTGTAGATTCTGGACGTTGTGTTTGTAGATTCTGAACGTTGTGTTTGCAGATTCTGAACGTTGTGTTTGTAGATTCTGGACGTTGTGTTTGCAGATTCTGAACGTTGTGTTTGTAGATTCTGAACGTTGTGTTTGCAGATTCTGGACGTTGTGTTTGTAGATTCTGGACGTTGTGTTTGCAGATTCTGGACGTTGTGTTTGCAGATTCTGAACGTTGTGTTTGGAGATTCTGAACGTTGTGTTTGTAGATTCTGAACGTTGTGTTTGCAGATTCTGAACGTTGTGTTTGGAGATTCTGAACGTTGTGTTTGTAGATTCTGGACTTTGTGTTTGGAGATTCTGAACGGTGTGTTTGTAGATTCTGGACTTTGTGTTTGGAGATTCTGAACGTTGTGTTTGCAGATTCTGAACGTTGTGTTTGGAGATTCTGAACATTGTGTTTGTAGATTCTGGACTTTGTGTTTGGAGATTCTGAACGTTGTGTTTGGAGATTCTGAACATTGTGTTTGTAGATTCTGGACTTTGTGTTTGGAGATTCTGAACGGTGTGTTTGTAGATTCTGGACTTTGTGTTTGGAGATTCTGAACGTTGTGTTTGGAGATTCTGTACATTGTGTTTGTAGATTCTGGACTTTGTGTTTGGAGATTCTGAACGGTGTGTTTGTAGATTCTGGACTTTGTGTTTGGAGATTCTGGACGTTGTGTTTGGAGATTCTGAACGTTGTGTTTGTAGATTCTGGACTTTGTGTTTGGAGATTCTGAACGTTCTGTTTGTAGATTCTGAACGTTGTGTTTGCAGATTCAGGACGTTGTGTTTGTAGATTCTGGATGTTGTGTTTGCAGATTCTGAACGTTGTGTTTGTAGATTCTGGACTTTGTGTTTGGAGATTCTGAACGTTGTGTTTGCAGATTCTGGACGTTGTGTTTGTAGATTCTGGACGTTGTGTTTGCAGATTCTGAACGTTGTGTTTGTAGATTCTGGACGTTGTGTTTGCAGATTCTGAACGTTGTGTTTGCAGATTCTGGACGTTGTGTTTGGAGATTCTGGATGTTGTGTTTGCAGATTCTGGACGTTGTGTTTGCAGATGCTGGACGTTGTGTTTGTAGATTCTGAACGTTGTGATTGTAGATTCTGAACGTTGTGTTTGCAGATTCTGAACGTGGTGTTTGCAGATTCTGGACGTTGTGTTTGGAGATTCTGGACGTTGTGTTTGGAGATTCTGGACGTTGTGTTTGCAGATTCTGAACGCGGTGTTTGTAGATTCTGAACGTTGTGTTTGTAGATTCTGGACGTTGTGTTTGTAGATTCTGGACGTTGTGTTTGCAGATTCTGAACGTTGTGTTTGTAGATTCTGAACGTTGTGTTTGCAGATTCTGAACGTTGTGTTTGCAGATTCTGTACGTTGTGTTTGGAGATTCTGAACGTTGTCTTTGCAGATTCTGAACGTTGTGTTTGGAGATTCTGAACATTGTGTTTGTAGATTCTGGACTTTGTGTTTGGAGATTCTGAACGGTGTGTTTGTAGATTCTGGACTTTGTGTTTGGAGATTCTGGACGTTGTGTTTGGAGATTCTGAACGTTGTGTTTGTAGATTCTGGACTTTGTGTTTGGAGATTCTGAACGTTCTGTTTGTAGATTCTGAACGTTGTGTTTGCAGATTCTGGACGTTGTGTTTGTAGATTCTGGACTTTGTGTTTGGAGATTCTGAACGTTGTGTTTGCAGATTCTGGACGTTGTGTTTGTAGATTCTGGACGTTGTGTTTGCAGATTCTGAACGTTGTGTTTGTAGATTCTGGACGTTGTGTTTGCAGATTCTGAACGTTGTGTTTGCAGATTCTGGACGTTGTGTTTGGAGATTCTGGATGTTGTGTTTGCAGATTCTGGACGTTGTGTTTGCAGATGCTGGACGTTGTGTTTGTAGATTCTGAACATTGTGATTGTAGATTCTGAACGTGGTGTTTGCAGATTCTGAATGTGGTGTTTGCAGATTCTGGACGTTGTGTTTGCAGATTCTGGACGTTGTGTTTGCAGATTCTGAACGCGGTGTTTGCAGATTCTGGACGTTGTGTTTGCAGATTCTGGACGTTGTGTTTGCAGATTCTGGACGTTGTGTTTGTAGATTCTGAACGTTGTGTTTGTAGATTCTGGACGTTGTGTTTGTAGATTCTGAACGTTGTGTTTGCAGATTCTGAACGTTGTGTTTGTAGATTCTGGACGTTGTGTTTGCAGATTCTGAACGTTGTGTTTGTAGATTCTGAACGTTGTGTTTGCAGATTCTGAACGTTGTGTTTGCAGATTCTGAACGTTGTGTTTGGAGATTCTGAACGTTGTGTTTGTAGATTCTGGACGTTGTGTTTGTAGATTCTGGACGTTGTGTTTGCAGATTCTGGACGTTGGGTTTGCAGATTCTGGACGTTGTGTTTGTAGATTCTGGACGTTGTGTTTGCAGATTCTGAACGTTGTGTTTGCAGATTCTGAACGTTGTGTTTGGAGATTCTGAACGTTGTGTTTGCAGATTCTGAACGTTGTGTTTGCAGATTCTGAACGTTGTGTTTGTAGATTCTGGACTTTGTGTTTGTAGATTCTGAACGTTGTGTTTGTAGATTCTGGACTTTGTGTTTGTAGATTCTGGACTTTGTGTTGGGAGATTCTGAACGTTGTGTTTGTAGATTCTGGACTTTGTGTTTGGAGATTCTGAACGTTGTGTTTGGAGATTCTGGACGTTGGGTTTGGAGATTCTGGACGCTGTGTTTGGAGATTCTGGACGTTGTGTTTGTAGATTCTGGACGTTGTGTTTGGAGATTCTGAACTTTGTGTTTGCAGATTCTGGACGTTGTGTTTGTAGATTCTGAACGTTGTGATTGTAGATTCTGAACGTGGTGTTTGCAGATTCTGAACGTTGTGTTTGCAGATTCTGGACGTTGTGTTTGCAGATTCTGGACGTTGTGTTTGCAGATTCTGAACGCGGTGTTTGCAGATTCTGGACGTTGTGTTTGCAGATTCTGGACGTTGTGTTTGCAGATTCTGGACGTTGTGTTTGGAGATTCTGAACGTTGTGTTTGTAGATTCTGGACGTTGTGTTTGTAGATTCTGAACGTTGTGTTTGCAGATTCTGAACGTTGTGTTTGTAGATTCTGGACGTTGTGTTTGCAGATTCTGAACGTTGTGTTTGTAGATTCTGAACGTTGTGTTTGCAGATTCTGAACGTTGTGTTTGGTGATTCTGAACGTTGTCTTTGCAGATTCTGAACGTTGTGTTTGGAGATTCTGAACGTTGTGTTTGTAGATTCTGGACGTTGTGTTTGCAGATTCTGGACGTTGGGTTTGCAGATTCTGGACGTTGTGTTTGTAGATTCTGAACGTTGTGTTTGCAGATTCTGAACGTTGTGTTTGGAGATTCTGAACGTTGTGTTTGCAGATTCTGAACGTTGTGTTTGGAGATTCTGAACGTTGTGTTTGTAGATTCTGGACTTTGTGTTTGGAGATTCTGAACGTTGTGTTTGTAGATTCTGGACTTTGTGTTTGGAGATTCTGAATGTTGTGTTTGTAGATTCTGGACTTTGTGTTTGGAGATTCTGAACGTTGTGTTTGGAGATTCTGGACGTTGGGTTTGGAGATTCTGGACGTTGTGTTTGGAGATTCTGGACGTTGTGTTTGTATATTCTGAACGTTGTGTTTGTAGATTCTGAACGTTGTGTTTGGGGATTCTGGACGTTGTGTTTGGAGATTCTGAACGTTGTGTTTGGAGATTCTGGACGTTGTGTTTGGAGATTCTGAACGTTGTGTTTGGAGATTCTGAACGTTGTGTTTGTAGATTCTGGACGTTGTGTTTGTAGATTCTGAACGTTGTGTTTGCAGATTCTGGACGTTGTGTTTGGAGATTCTGGACGTTGTGTTAGCAGATTCTGGACGTTGTGTTTGCAGATTCTGAACGTTGTGTTTGCAGATTCTGAACGTTGTGTTTGGAGATTCTGAACGTTGTGTTTGCAGATTCTGAACGTTGTGTTTGGAGATTCTGAACGTTGTGTTTGTAGATTCTGGACTTTGTGTTTGGAGATTCTGAACGTTGTGTTTGTAGATTCTGGACTTTGTGTTTGGAGATTCTGAACGTTGTGTTTGCAGATTCTGAACGTTGTGTTTGGAGATTCTGAACATTGTGTTTGTAGATTCTGGACTTTGTGTTTGGAGATTCTGAACGTTGTGTTTGGAGATTCTGAACATTGTGTTTGTAGATTCTGGACTTTGTGTTTGGAGATTCTGAACGGTGTGTTTGTAGATTCTGGAATTTGTGTTTGGAGATTCTGAACGTTGTGTTTGGAGATTCTGAACATTGTGTTTGTAGATTCTGGACTTTGTGTTTGGAGATTCTGAACGGTGTGTTTGTAGATTCTGGACTTTGTGTTTGGAGATTCTGGACATTGTGTTTGGAGATTCTGAACGTTGTGTTTGTAGATTCTGGACTTTGTGTTTGGAGATTCTGAACGTTCTGTTTGTAGATTCTGAACGTTGTGTTTGCAGATTCAGGACGTTGTGTTTGTAGATTCTGGATGTTGTGTTTGCAGATTCTGAACGTTGTGTTTGTAGATTCTGGACTTTGTGTTTGGAGATTCTGGACGTTGTGTTTGCAGATTCTGGACGTTGTGTTTGTAGATTCTGGACGTTGTGTTTGCAGATTCTGAACGTTGTGTTTGGAGATTCTGGACGTTGTGTTTGGAGATTCTGAACGTTGTGTTTGCAGATTCTGGACGTTGTGTTTGGAGATTCTGGATGTTGTGTTTGCAGATTCTGGACGTTGTGTTTGCAGATTCTGGACGTTGTGTTTGTAGATTCTGAACGTTGTGATTGTAGATTCTGAACGTGGTGTTTGCAGATTCTGAATGTGGTGTTTGCAGATTCTGGACGTTGTGTTTGGAGATTCTGAACGTTGTGTTTGCAGATTCTGAACGTTGTGTTTGCAGATTCTGAACGTTGTGTTTGGAGATTCTGAACGTTGTGTTTGCAGATTCTGAACGTTGTGTTTGGAGATTCTGAACATTGTGTTTGTAGATTCTGGACTTTGTGTTTGGAGATTCTGAACGGTGTGTTTGTAGATTCTGGACTTTGTGTTTGGAGATTCTGGACGTTGTGTTTGGAGATTCTGAACGTTGTGTTTGTAGATTCTGGACTTTGTGTTTGGAGATTCTGAACGTTGTGTTTGTAGATTCTGAACGTTGTGTTTGGAGATTCTGGACGTTGTGTTTGTAGATTCTGGACTTTGTGTTTGGAGATTCTGAACGTTGTGTTTGCAGATTCTGGACGTTGTGTTTGTAGATTCTGGACGTTGTGTTTGCAGATTCTGGACGTTGTGTTTGTAGATTCTGGACGTTGTGTTTGCAGATTCTGAACGTTGTGTTTGCAGATTCTGGACGTTGTGTTTGGAGATTCTGGACGTTGTGTTTGCAGATTCTGGACGTTGTGTTTGCAGATGCTGGACGTTGTGTTTGTAGATTCTGAACATTGTGATTGTAGATTCTGAACGTGGTGTTTGCAGATTCTGAATGTGGTGTTTGCAGATTCTGGACGTTGTGTTTGCAGATTCTGGACGTTGTGTTTGCAGATTCTGAACGCGGTGTTTGCAGATTCTGGACGTTGTGTTTGCAGATTCTGGACGTTGTGTTTGCAGATTCTGGACGTTGTGTTTGTAGATTCTGAACGTTGTGTTTGTAGATTCTGGACGTTGTGTTTGTAGATTCTGAACGTTGTGTTTGCAGATTCTGAACGTTGTGTTTGTAGATTCTGGACGTTGTGTTTGCAGATTCTGAACGTTGTGTTTGTAGATTCTGAACGTTGTGTTTGCAGATTCTGAACGTTGTGTTTGCAGATTCTGAACGTTGTGTTTGCAGATTCTGAACGTTGTGTTTGGAGATTCTGAACGTTGTGTTTGTAGATTCTGGACGTTGTGTTTGCAGATTCTGGACGTTGTGTTTGCAGATTCTGGACGTTGTGTTTGCAGATTCTGGACGTTGTGTTTGTAGATTCTGGACGTTGTGTTTGCAGATTCTGAACGTTGTGTTTGCAGATTCTGAACGTTGTGTTTGGAGATTCTGAACGTTGTGTTTGCAGATTCTGAACGTTGTGTTTGCAGATTCTGAACGTTGTGTTTGTAGATTCTGGACTTTGTGTTTGTAGATTCTGAACGTTGTGTTTGTAGATTCTGGACTTTGTGTTTGTAGATTCTGGACTTTGTGTTGGGAGATTCTGAACGTTGTGTTTGTAGATTCTGGACTTTGTGTTTGGAGATTCTGAACGTTGTGTTTGGAGATTCTGGACGTTGGGTTTGGAGATTCTGGACGCTGTGTTTGGAGATTCTGGACGTTGTGTTTGTAGATTCTGGACTTTGTGTTTGGAGATTCTGGACGTTGTGTTTGCAGATTCTGGACGTTGTGTTTGTAGATTCTGAACGTTGTGATTGTAGATTCTGAACGTGGTGTTTGCAGATTCTGAATGTGGTGTTTGCAGATTCTGGACGTTGTGTTTGCAGATTCTGGACGTTGTGTTTGCAGATTCTGAACGCGGTGTTTGCAGATTCTGGACGTTGTGTTTGCAGATTCTGGACGTTGTGTTTGCAGATTCTGGACGTTGTGTTTGTAGATTCTGAACGTTGTGTTTGTAGATTCTGGACGTTGTGTTTGGAGATTCTGGACGTTGTGTTTGCAGATTCTGGACGTTGTGTTTGCAGATTCTGGACGTTGTGTTTGCAGATTCTGGACGTTGTGTTTGTAGATTCTGAACGTTGTGATTGTAGATTCTGGACGTTGTTTTTGCAGATTCTGAACGTTGTGTTTGGAGATTCTGGACGTTGTGTTTGTAGATTCTGGACGTTGTGATTCTAGATTCTGAACGTTGTGTTTGCAGATTCTGATCGTGGTGTTTGCAGATTCTGGACGTTGTGTTTGCAGATTCTGGACGTTGTGTTTGCAGATTCTGGACGTTGTGTTTGCAGATTCTGGACGTTGTGTTTGGAGATTCTGGACGTTGTGTTTGCAGATTCTGGACGTTGTGTTTGTAGATTCTGAACGTTGTGTTTGTAGATTCTGGACGTTGTGTTTGGAGATTCTGAACGTTGTGTTTGGAGATTCTGAACGTTGTGTTTGTAGATTCTGGACGTTGTGTTTGCAGATTCTGAACGTTGTGTTTGTAGATTCTGAACGTTGTGTTTGCAGATTCTGGACGTTGTGTTTGTAGATTCTGGACGTTGTGTTTGCAGATTCTGGACGTTGTGTTTGCAGATTCTGAACGTTGTGTTTGCAGATTCTGAACGTTGTGTTTGGAGATTCTGAACGTTGTGTTTGCAGATTCTGAACGTTGTGTTTGGAGATTCTGAACGTTGTGTTTGTAGATTCTGGACTTTGTGTTTGGAGATTCTGAACGTTGTGTTTGTAGATTCTGGACTTTGTGTTTGGAGATTCTGAACGTTGTGTTTGCAGATTCTGAACGTTGTGTTTGGAGATTCTGAACATTGTGTTTGTAGATTCTGGACTTTGTGTTTGTAGATTCTGAACGTTGTGTTTGGAGATTCTGAACATTGTGTTTGTAGATTCTGGACTTTGTGTTTGGAGATTCTGAACGGTGTGTTTGTAGATTCTGGAATTTGTGTTTGGAGATTCTGAACGTTGTGTTTGGAGATTCTGAACATTGTGTTTGTAGATTCTGGACTTTGTGTTTGGAGATTCTGAACGGTGTGTTTGTAGATTCTGGACTTTGTGTTTGGAGATTCTGGACATTGTGTTTGGAGATTCTGAACGTTGTGTTTGTAGATTCTGGACTTTGTGTTTGGAGATTCTGAACGTTGTGTTTGTAGATTCTGAACGTTGTGTTTGCAGATTCAGGACGTTGTGTTTGTAGATTCTGGATGTTGTGTTTGCAGATTCTGAACGTTGTGTTTGTAGATTCTGGACTTTGTGTTTGGAGATTCTGAACGTTGTGTTTGCAGATTCTGGACGTTGTGTTTGTAGATTCTGGACGTTGTGTTTGCAGATTCTGAACGTTGTGTTTGTAGATTCTGGACGTTGTGTTTGCAGATTCTGAACGTTGTGTTTGCAGATTCTGGACGTTGTGTTTGGAGATTCTGGATGTTGTGTTTGCAGATTCTGGACGTTGTGTTTGCAGATTCTGGACGTTGTGTTTGGAGATTCTGAACGTTGTGATTGTAGATTCTGAACGTGGTGTTTGCAGATTCTGAATGTGGTGTTTGCAGATTCTGGACGTTGTGTTTGGAGATTCTGGACGTTGTGTTTGGAGATTCTGGACGTTGTGTTTGCAGATTCTGAACGCGGTGTTTGTAGATTCTGAACGTTGTGTTTGTAGATTCTGGACGTTGTGTTTGTAGATTCTGGACGTTGTGTTTGCAGATTCTGAACGTTGTGTTTGTAGATTCTGAACGTTGTGTTTGCAGATTCTGAACGTTGTGTTTGCAGATTCTGAACGTTGTGTTTGGAGATTCTGAACGTTGTCTTTGCAGATTCTGAACGTTGTGTTTGGAGATTCTGAACATTGTGTTTGTAGATTCTGGACTTTGTGTTTGGAGATTCTGAACGGTGTGTTTGTAGATTCTGGACTTTGTGTTTGGAGATTCTGGACGTTGTGTTTGGAGATTCTGAACGTTGTGTTTGTAGATTCTGGACTTTGTGTTTGGAGATTCTGAACGTTCTGTTTGTAGATTCTGAACGTTGTGTTTGCAGATTCTGGACGTTGTGTTTGTAGATTCTGGACTTTGTGTTTGGAGATTCTGAACGTTGTGTTTGCAGATTCTGGACGTTGTGTTTGTAGATTCTGGACGTTGTGTTTGCAGATTCTGAACGTTGTGTTTGTAGATTCTGGACGTTGTGTTTGCAGATTCTGAACGTTGTGTTTGCAGATTCTGGACGTTGTGTTTGGAGATTCTGGATGTTGTGTTTGCAGATTCTGGACGTTGTGTTTGCAGATGCTGGACGTTGTGTTTGTAGATTCTGAACATTGTGATTGTAGATTCTGAACGTGGTGTTTGCAGATTCTGAATGTGGTGTTTGCAGATTCTGGACGTTGTGTTTGCAGATTCTGGACGTTGTGTTTGCAGATTCTGAACGCTGTGTTTGCAGATTCTGGACGTTGTGTTTGCAGATTCTGGACGTTGTGTTTGCAGATTCTGGACGTTGTGTTTGTAGATTCTGAACGTTGTGTTTGTAGATTCTGGACGTTGTGTTTGTAGATTCTGAACGTTGTGTTTGCAGATTCTGAACGTTGTGTTTGTAGATTCTGAACGTTGTGTTTGCAGATTCTGAACGTTGTGTTTGTAGATTCTGAACGTTGTGTTTGCAGATTCTGAACGTTGTGTTTGGAGATTCTGAACGTTGTGTTTGCAGATTCTGAACGTTGTGTTTGGAGATTCTGTACGTTGTGTTTGTAGATTCTGGACGTTGTGTTTGTAGATTCTGGACGTTGTGTTTGCAGATTCTGGACGTTGGGTTTGCAGATTCTGGACGTTGTGTTTGTAGATTCTGGACGTTGTGTTTGCAGATTCTGAACGTTGTGTTTGCAGATTCTGAACGTTGTGTTTGGAGATTCTGAACGTTGTGTTTGCAGATTCTGAACGTTGTGTTTGCAGATTCTGAACGTTGTGTTTGTAGATTCTGGACTTTGTGTTTGTAGATTCTGAACGTTGTGTTTGTAGATTCTGGACTTTGTGTTTGTAGATTCTGGACTTTGTGTTGGGAGATTCTGAACGTTGTGTTTGTAGATTCTGGACTTTGTGTTTGGAGATTCTGAACGTTGTGTTTGGAGATTCTGGACGTTGGGTTTGGAGATTCTGGACGCTGTGTTTGGAGATTCTGGACGTTGTGTTTGTAGATTCTGGACTTTGTGTTTGGAGATTCTGAACTTTGTGTTTGCAGATTCTGGACGTTGTGTTTGTAGATTCTGAACGTTGTGATTGTAGATTCTGAACGTGGTGTTTGCAGATTCTGAATGTGGTGTTTGCAGATTCTGGACGTTGTGTTTGCAGATTCTGGACGTTGTGTTTGCAGATTCTGAACGCGGTGTTTGCAGATTCTGGACGTTGTGTTTGAAGATTCTGGACGTTGTGTTTGCAGATTCTGGACGTTGTGTTTGCAGATTCTGAACGTTGTGTTTGTAGATTCTGGACGTTGTGTTTGTAGATTCTGAACGTTGTGTTTGCAGATTCTGAACGTTGTGTTTGTAGATTCTGGACGTTGTGTTTGCAGATTCTGAACGTTGTGTTTGTAGATTCTGAACGTTGTGTTTGCAGATTCTGAACGTTGTGTTTGGAGATTCTGAACGTTGTCTTTGCAGATTCTGAACGTTGTGTTTGGAGATTCTGAACGTTGTGTTTGTAGATTCTGGACGTTGTGTTTGCAGATTCTGGACGTTGGGTTTGCAGATTCTGGACGTTGTGTTTGTAGATTCTGAACGTTGTGTTTGCAGATTCTGAACGTTGTGTTTGGAGATTCTGAACGTTGTGTTTGCAGATTCTGAACGTTGTGTTTGGAGATTCTGAACGTTGTGTTTGTAGATTCTGGACTTTGTGTTTGGAGATTCTGAACGTTGTGTTTGTAGATTCTGGACTTTGTGTTTGGAGATTCTGAATGTTGTGTTTGTAGATTCTGGACTTTGTGTTTGGAGATTCTGAACGTTGTGTTTGGAGATTCTGGACGTTGGGTTTGGAGATTCTGGACGTTGTGTTTGGAGATTCTGGACGTTGTGTTTGTATATTCTGAACGTTGTGTTTGTAGATTCTGAACGTTGTGTTTGGGGATTCTGGACGTTGTGTTTGGAGATTCTGAACGTTGTGTTTGGAGATTCTGGACGTTGTGTTTTGAGATTCTGAACGTTGTGTTTGGAGATTCTGAACGTTGTGTTTGCAGATTCTGGACGTTGTGTTTGTAGATTCTGAACGTTGTGTTTGCAGATTCTGGACGTTGTGTTTGTAGATTCTGGACGTTGTGTTAGCAGATTCTGGACGTTGTGTTTGCAGATTCTGAACGTTGTGTTTGGAGATTCTGAACGTTGTGTTTGGAGATTCTGAACGTTGTGTTTGCAGATTCTGAACGTTGTGTTTGGAGATTCTGAACGTTGTGTTTGTAGATTCTGGACTTTGTGTTTGGAGATTCTGAACGTTGTGTTTGTAGATTCTGGACTTTGTGTTTGGAGATTCTGAACGTTGTGTTTGCAGATTCTGAACGTTGTGTTTGGAGATTCTGAACGTTGTGTTTGTAGATTCTGGACTTTGTGTTTGGAGATTCTGAACGTTGTGTTTGGAGATTCTGAACATTGTGTTTGTAGATTCTGGACTTTGTGTTTGGAGATTCTGAACGGTGTGTTTGTAGATTCTGGAATTTGTGTTTGGAGATTCTGAACGTTGTGTTTGGAGATTCTGAACATTGTGTTTGTAGATTCTGGACTTTGTGTTTGGAGATTCTGAACGGTGTGTTTGTAGATTCTGGACTTTGTGTTTGGAGATTCTGGACATTGTGTTTGGAGATTCTGAACGTTGTGTTTGTAGATTCTGGACTTTGTGTTTGGAGATTCTGAACGTTCTGTTTGTAGATTCTGAACGTTGTGTTTGCAGATTCAGGACGTTGTGTTTGTAGATTCTGGATGTTGTGTTTGCAGATTCTGAACGTTGTGTTTGTAGATTCTGGACTTTGTGTTTGGAGATTCTGAACGTTGTGTTTGCAGATTCTGGACGTTGTGTTTGTAGATTCTGGACGTTGTGTTTGCAGATTCTGAACGTTGTGTTTGTAGATTCTGGACGTTGTGTTTGCAGATTCTGAACGTTGTGTTTGCAGATTCTGGACGTTGTGTTTGGAGATTCTGGATGTTGTGTTTGCAGATTCTGGACGTTGTGTTTGCAGATGCTGGACGTTGTGTTTGTAGATTCTGAACGTTGTGATTGTAGATTCTGAACGTGGTGTTTGCAGATTCTGAATGTGGTGTTTGCAGATTCTGGACGTTGTGTTTGGAGATTCTGGACGTTGTGTTTGGAGATTCTGGACGTTGTGTTTGCAGATTCTGAACGCGGTGTTTGTAGATTCTGAACGTTGTGTTTGTAGATTCTGGACGTTGTGTTTGTAGATTCTGGACGTTGTGTTTGCAGATTCTGAACGTTGTGTTTGTAGATTCTGAACGTTGTGTTTGCAGATTCTGGACGTTGTGTTTGCAGATTCTGAACGTTGTGTTTGGAGATTCTGAACGTTGTCTTTGCAGATTCTGAACGTTGTGTTTGGAGATTCTGAACATTGTGTTTGTAGATTCTGGACTTTGTGTTTGGAGATTCTGAACGGTGTGTTTGTAGATTCTGGACTTTGTGTTTGGAGATTCTGGACGTTGTGTTTGGAGATTCTGAACGTTGTGTTTGTAGATTCTGGACTTTGTGTTTGGAGATTCTGAACGTTCTGTTTGTAGATTCTGAACGTTGTGTTTGCAGATTCTGGACGTTGTGTTTGTAGATTCTGGACGTTGTGTTTGAAGATTCTGATCGTTGTGTTTGCAGATTCTGGACGTTGTGTTTGTAGATTCTGGACGTTGTGTTTGCAGATTCTGAACGTTGTGTTTGTAGATTCTGGACGTTGTGTTTGCAGATTCTGAACGTTGTGTTTGCAGATTCTGGACGTTGTGTTTGGAGATTCTGGATGTTGTGTTTGCAGATTCTGGACGTTGTGTTTGCAGATGCTGGACGTTGTGTTTGTAGATTCTGAACATTGTGATTGTAGATTCTGAACGTGGTGTTTGCAGATTCTGAATGTGGTGTTTGCAGATTCTGGACGTTGTGTTTGCAGATTCTGGACGTTGTGTTTGCAGATTCTGAACGCGGTGTTTGCAGATTCTGGACGTTGTGTTTGCAGATTCTGGACGTTGTGTTTGCAGATTCTGGACGTTGTGTTTGTAGATTCTGAACGTTGTGTTTGTAGATTCTGGACGTTGTGTTTGTAGATTCTGAACGTTGTGTTTGCAGATTCTGGACGTTGTGTTTGTAGATTCTGGACGTTGTGTTTGCAGATTCTGAACGTTGTGTTTGTAGATTCTGAACGTTGTGTTTGCAGATTCTGAACGTTGTGTTTGCAGATTCTGAACGTTGTGTTTGCAGATTCTGAACGTTGTGTTTGGAGATTCTGAACGTTGTGTTTGTAGATTCTGGACGTTGTGTTTGTAGATTCTGGACGTTGTGTTTGCAGATTCTGGACGTTGGGTTTGCAGATTCTGGACGTTGTGTTTGTAGATTCTGGACGTTGTGTTTGCAGATTCTGAACGTTGTGTTTGCAGATTCTGAACGTTGTGTTTGGAGATTCTGAACGTTGTGTTTGCAGATTCTGAACGTTGTGTTTGCAGATTCTGAACGTTGTGTTTGTAGATTCTGGACTTTGTGTTTGTAGATTCTGAACGTTGTGTTTGTAGATTCTGGACTTTGTGTTTGTAGATTCTGGACTTTGTGTTGGGAGATTCTGAACGTTGTGTTTGTAGATTCTGGACTTTGTGTTTGGAGATTCTGAACGTTGTGTTTGGAGATTCTGGACGTTGGGTTTGGAGATTCTGGACGCTGTGTTTGGAGATTCTGGACGTTGTGTTTGTAGATTCTGGACTTTGTGTTTGGAGATTCTGAACTTTGTGTTTGCAGATTCTGGACGTTGTGTTTGTAGATTCTGAACGTTGTGATTGTAGATTCTGAACGTGGTGTTTGCAGATTCTGAATGTGGTGTTTGCAGATTCTGGACGTTGTGTTTGCAGATTCTGGTCGTTGTGTTTGCAGATTCTGAACGCGGTGTTTGCAGATTCTGGACGTTGTGTTTGCAGATTCTGGACGTTGTGTTTGCAGATTCTGGACGTTGTGTTTGTAGATTCTGAACGTTGTGTTTGTAGATTCTGGACGTTGTGTTTGTAGATTCTGAACGTTGTGTTTGCAGATTCTGAACGTTGTGTTTGTAGATTCTGAACGTTCTGTTTGTAGATTCTGAACGTTGTGTTTGCAGATTCAGGACGTTGTGTTTGTAGATTCTGGATGTTGTGTTTGCAGATTCTGAACGTTGTGTTTGTAGATTCTGGACTTTGTGTTTGGAGATTCTGAACGTTGTGTTTGCAGATTCTGGACGTTGTGTTTGTAGATTCTGGACGTTGTGTTTGCAGATTCTGAACGTTGTGTTTGTAGATTCTGGACGTTGTGTTTGCAGATTCTGAACGTTGTGTTTGCAGATTCTGGACGTTGTGTTTGGAGATTCTGGATGTTGTGTTTGCAGATTCTGGACGTTGTGTTTGCAGATGCTGGACGTTGTGTTTGTAGATTCTGAACGTTGTGATTGTAGATTCTGAACGTGGTGTTTGCAGATTCTGAATGTGGTGTTTGCAGATTCTGGACGTTGTGTTTGGAGATTCTGAACGTTGTGTTTGCAGATTCTGAACGTTGTGTTTGCAGATTCTGAACGTTGTGTTTGGAGATTCTGAACGTTGTCTTTGCAGATTCTGAACGTTGTGTTTGGAGATTCTGAACATTGTGTTTGTAGATTCTGGACTTTGTGTTTGGAGATTCTGAACGGTGTGTTTGTAGATTCTGGACTTTGTGTTTGGAGATTCTGGACGTTGTGTTTGGAGATTCTGAACGTTGTGTTTGTAGATTCTGGACTTTGTGTTTGGAGATTCTGAACGTTCTGTTTGTAGATTCTGAACGTTGTGTTTGCAGATTCTGAACGCGGTGTTTGCAGATTCTGGACGTTGTGTTTGCAGATTCTGGACGTTGTGTTTGCAGATTCTGGACGTTGTGTTTGTAGATTCTGAACGTTGTGTTTGTAGATTCTGGACGTTGTGTTTGTAGATTCTGAACGTTGTGTTTGCAGATTCTGGACTTTGTGTTTGGAGATTCTGAACGTTCTGTTTGTAGATTCTGAACGTTGTGTTTGCAGATTCAGGACGTTGTGTTTGTAGATTCTGGATGTTGTGTTTGCAGATTCTGAACGTTGTGTTTGTAGATTCTGGACTTTGTGTTTGGAGATTCTGAACGTTGTGTTTGCAGATTCTGGACGTTGTGTTTGTAGATTCTGGACGTTGTGTTTGCAGATTCTGAACGTTGTGTTTGTAGATTCTGGACGTTGTGTTTGCAGATTCTGAACGTTGTGTTTGCAGATTCTGGACGTTGTGTTTGGAGATTCTGGATGTTGTGTTTGCAGATTCTGGACGTTGTGTTTGCAGATTCTGGACGTTGTGTTTGTAGATTCTGAACGTTGTGATTGTAGATTCTGAACGTGGTGTTTGCAGATTCTGAATGTGGTGTTTGCAGATTCTGGACGTTGTGTTTGGAGATTCTGAACGTTGTGTTTGCAGATTCTGAACGTTGTGTTTGCAGATTCTGAACGTTGTGTTTGGAGATTCTGAACGTTGTCTTTGCAGATTCTGAACGTTGTGTTTGGAGATTCTGAACATTGTGTTTGTAGATTCTGGACTTTGTGTTTGGAGATTCTGAACGGTGTGTTTGTAGATTCTGGACTTTGTGTTTGTAGATTCTGGACGTTGTGTTTGGAGATTCTGAACGTTGTGTTTGTAGATTCTGGACTTTGTGTTTGGAGATTCTGAACGTTGTGTTTGTAGATTCTGAACGTTGTGTTTGCAGATTCTGGACGTTGTGTTTGTAGATTCTGGACTTTGTGTTTGCAGATTCTGAACGTTGTGTTTGCAGATTCTGGACGTTGTGTTTGTAGATTCTGGACGTTGTGTTTGCAGATTCTGAACGTTGTGTTTGTAGATTCTGGACGTTGTGTTTGCAGATTCTGAACGTTGTGTTTGCAGATTCTGGACGTTGTGTTTGGAGATTCTGGACGTTGTGTTTGCAGATTCTGGACGTTGTGTTTGTAGATGCTGGACGTTGTGTTTGTAGATTCTGAACATTGTGATTGTAGATTCTGAACGTGGTGTTTGCAGATTCTGAATGTGGTGTTTGCAGATTCTGGACGTTGTGTTTGCAGATTCTGGACGTTGTGTTTGCAGATTCTGAACGCGGTGTTTGCAGATTCTGGACGTTGTGTTTGCAGATTCTGGACGTTGTGTTTGCAGATTCTGGACGTTGTGTTTGTAGATTCTGAACGTTGTGTTTGTAGATTCTGGACGTTGTGTTTGTAGATTCTGAACGTTGTGTTTGCAGATTCTGAACGTTGTGTTTGTAGATTCTGGACGTTGTGTTTGCAGATTCTGAACGTTGTGTTTGTAGATTCTGAACGTTGTGTTTGCAGATTCTGAACGTTGTGTTTGCAGATTCTGAACGTTGTGTTTGCAGATTCTGAACGTTGTGTTTGGAGATTCTGAACGTTGTGTTTGTAGATTCTGGACGTTGTGTTTGTAGATTCTGGACGTTGTGTTTGCAGATTCTGGACGTTGGGTTTGCAGATTCTGGACGTTGTGTTTGTAGATTCTGGACGTTGTGTTTGCAGATTCTGAACGTTGTGTTTGCAGATTCTGAACGTTGTGTTTGTAGATTCTGAACGTTGTGTTTGCAGATTCTGAACGTTGTGTTTGCAGATTCTGAACGTTGTGTTTGTAGATTCTGGACTTTGTGTTTGTAGATTCTGAACGTTGTGTTTGTAGATTCTGGACTTTGTGTTTGTAGATTCTGGACTTTGTGTTGGGAGATTCTGAACGTTGTGTTTGTAGATTCTGGACTTTGTGTTTGGAGATTCTGAACGTTGTGTTTGGAGATTCTGGACGTTGGGTTTGGAGATTCTGGACGCTGTGTTTGGAGATTCTGGACGTTGTGTTTGTAGATTCTGGACTTTGTGTTTGGAGATTCTGAACGTTGTGTTTGCAGATTCTGGACGTTGTGTTTGTAGATTCTGAACGTTGTGATTGTAGATTCTGAACGTGGTGTTTGCAGATTCTGAATGTGGTGTTTGCAGATTCTGGACGTTGTGTTTGCAGATTCTGGACGTTGTGTTTGCAGATTCTGGACGTTGTGTTTGCAGATTCTGGACGTTGTGTTTGCAGATTCTGGACGTTGTGTTTGCAGATTCTGGACGTTGTGTTTGTAGATTCTGAACGTTGTGTTTGTAGATTCTGGACGTTGTGTTTGGAGATTCTGGACGTTGTGTTTGCAGATTCTGGACGTTGTGTTTGCAGATTCTGGACGTTGTGTTTGCAGATTCTGGACATTGTGTTTGTAGATTCTGAACGTTGTGATTGTAGATTCTGGACGTTGTTTTTGCAGATTCTGAACGTTGTGTTTGGAGATTCTGGACGTTGTGTTTGTAGATTCTGGACGTTGTGATTCTAGATTCTGAACGTTGTGTTTGCAGATTCTGATCGTTGTGTTTGCAGATTCTGGACGTTGTGTTTGCAGATTCTGGACGTTGTGTTTGCAGATTCTGAACGCTGTGTTTGCAGATTCTGGACGTTGTGTTTGGAGATTCTGGACGTTGTGTTTGCAGATTCTGGACGTTGTGTTTGTAGATTCTGAACGTTGTGTTTGGAGATTCTGGACGTTGTGTTTGTAGATTCTGAACGTTGTGTTTGCAGATTCTGAACGTTGTGTTTGTAGATTCTGGACGTTGTGTTTGCAGATTCTGAACGTTGTGTTTGTAGATTCTGAACGTTGTGTTTGCAGATTCTGGACGTTGTGTTTGTAGATTCTGGACGTTGTGTTAGCAGATTCTGGACGTTGTGTTTGCAGATTCTGAACGTTGTGTTTGCAGATTCTGAACGTTGTGTTTGGAGATTCTGAACGTTGTGTTTGCAGATTCTGAACGTTGTGTTTGCAGATTCTGAACGTTGTGTTTGTAGATTCTGGACTTTGTGTTTGGAGATTCTGAACGGTGTGTTTGTAGATTCTGGACTTTGTGTTTGGAGATTCTGAACGTTGTGTTTGCAGATTCTGAACGTTGTGTTTGGAGATTCTGAACATTGTGTTTGTAGATTCTGGACTTTGTGTTTGGAGATTCTGAACGTTGTGTTTGGAGATTCTGAACATTGTGTTTGTAGATTCTGGACTTTGTGTTTGGAGATTCTGAACGGTGTGTTTGTAGATTCTGGAATTTGTGTTTGGAGATTCTGAACGTTGTGTTTGGAGATTCTGAACATTGTGTTTGTAGATTCTGGACTTTGTGTTTGGAGATTCTGAACGGTGTGTTTGTAGATTCTGGACTTTGTGTTTGGAGATTCTGGACATTGTGTTTGGAGATTCTGAACGTTGTGTTTGTAGATTCTGGACTTTGTGTTTGGAGATTCTGAACGTTCTGTTTGTAGATTCTGAACGTTGTGTTTGCAGATTCAGGACGTTGTGTTTGTAGATTCTGGATGTTGTGTTTGCAGATTCTGAACGTTGTGTTTGTAGATTCTGGACTTTGTGTTTGGAGATTCTGAACGTTGTGTTTGCAGATTCTGGACGTTGTGTTTGTAGATTCTGAACGTTGTGTTTGCAGATTCTGAACGTTGTGTTTGTAGATTCTGGACGTTGTGTTTGCAGATTCTGAACGTTGTGTTTGCAGATTCTGGACGTTGTGTTTGGAGATTCTGGATGTTGTGTTTGCAGATTCTGGACGTTGTGTTTGCAGATGCTGGACGTTGTGTTTGTAGATTCTGAACGTTGTGATTGTAGATTCTGAACGTGGTGTTTGCAGATTCTGAATGTGGTGTTTGCAGATTCTGGACGTTGTGTTTGGAGATTCTGGACGTTGTGTTTGGAGATTCTGGACGTTGTGTTTGCAGATTCTGAACGCGGTGTTTGTAGATTCTGAACGTTGTGTTTGTAGATTCTGGACGTTGTGTTTGTAGATTCTGAACGTTGTGTTTGCAGATTCTGAACGTTGTGTTTGTAGATTCTGAACGTTGTGTTTGCAGATTCTGAACGTTGTGTTTGCAGATTCTGAACGTTGTGTTTGGAGATTCTGAACGTTGTCTTTGCAGATTCTGAACGTTGTGTTTGGAGATTCTGAACATTGTGTTTGTAGATTCTGGACTTTGTGTTTGGAGATTCTGAACGGTGTGTTTGTAGATTCTGGACTTTGTGTTTGGAGATTCTGGACGTTGTGTTTGGAGATTCTGAACGTTGTGTTTGTAGATTCTGGACTTTGTGTTTGGAGATTCTGAACGTTCTGTTTGTAGATTCTGAACGTTGTGTTTGCAGATTCTGGACGTTGTGTTTGTAGATTCTGGACTTTGTGTTTGGAGATTCTGAACGTTGTGTTTGCAGATTCTGGACGTTGTGTTTGTAGATTCTGGACGTTGTGTTTGCAGATTCTGAACGTTGTGTTTGTAGATTCTGTACGTTGTGTTTGCAGATTCTGAACGTTGTGTTTGCAGATTCTGGACGTTGTGTTTGGAGATTCTGGATGTTGTGTTTGCAGATTCTGGACGTTGTGTTTGCAGATGCTGGACGTTGTGTTTGTAGATTCTGAACATTGTGATTGTAGATTCTGAACGTGGTGTTTGCAGATTCTGAATGTGGTGTTTGCAGATTCTGGACGTTGTGTTTGCAGATTCTGGACGTTGTGTTTGCAGATTCTGAACGCTGTGTTTGCAGATTCTGGACGTTGTGTTTGCAGATTCTGGACGTTGTGTTTGCAGATTCTGGACGTTGTGTTTGTAGATTCTGAACGTTGTGTTTGTAGATTCTGGACGTTGTGTTTGTAGATTCTGAACGTTGTGTTTGCAGATTCTGAACGTTGTGTTTGTAGATTCTGGACGTTGTGTTTGCAGATTCTGAACGTTGTGTTTGTAGATTCTGAACGTTGTGTTTGCAGATTCTGAACGTTGTGTTTGCAGATTCTGAACGTTGTGTTTGCAGATTCTGAACGTTGTGTTTGGAGATTCTGAACGTTGTGTTTGTAGATTCTGGACGTTGTGTTTGTAGATTCTGGACGTTGTGTTTGCAGATTCTGGACGTTGGGTTTGCAGATTCTGGACGTTGTGTTTGTAGATTCTGGACGTTGTGTTTGCAGATTCTGAACGTTGTGTTTGCAGATTCTGAACGTTGTGTTTGGAGATTCTGAACGTTGTGTTTGCAGATTCTGAACGTTGTGTTTGCAGATTCTGAACGTTGTGTTTGTAGATTATGGACTTTGTGTTTGTAGATTCTGAACGTTGTGTTTGTAGATTCTGGACTTTGTGTTTGTAGATTCTGGACTTTGTGTTGGGAGATTCTGAACGTTGTGTTTGTAGATTCTGGACTTTGTGTTTGGAGATTCTGAACGTTGTGTTTGGAGATTCTGGACGTTGGGTTTGGAGATTCTGGACGCTGTGTTTGGAGATTCTGGACGTTGTGTTTGTAGATTCTGGACTTTGTGTTTGGAGATTCTGAACTTTGTGTTTGCAGATTCTGGACGTTGTGTTTGTAGATTCTGAACGTTGTGATTGTAGATTCTGAACGTTGTGTTTGCAGATTCTGAATGTTGTGTTTGCAGATTCTGGACGTTGTGTTTGCAG
The DNA here is from genome assembly GCF_015220715.1 of Pygocentrus nattereri. NCBI lineage: Eukaryota > Metazoa > Chordata > Actinopteri > Characiformes > Serrasalmidae > Pygocentrus > Pygocentrus nattereri. The sequence goes on along the minus strand of NC_051222.1, from coordinate 691,728 downwards.
ATTCTGGACGTTGTGTTTGCAGATTCTGAACGCGGTGTTTGCAGATTCTGGACGTTGTGTTTGCAGATTCTGGACGTTGTGTTTGCAGATTCTGGACGTTGTGTTTGTAGATTCTGAACGTTGTGTTTGTAGATTCTGGACGTTGTGTTTGTAGATTCTGAACGTTGTGTTTGGAGATTCTGAACGTTGTGTTTGTAGATTCTGGACGTTGTGTTTGCAGATTCTGAACGTTGTGTTTGTAGATTCTGAACGTTGTGTTTGCAGATTCTGAACGTTGTGTTTGGTGATTCTGAACGTTGTCTTTGCAGATTCTGAACGTTGTGTTTGGAGATTCTGAACGTTGTGTTTGTAGATTCTGGACGTTGTGTTTGCAGATTCTGGACGTTGGGTTTGCAGATTCTGGACGTTGTGTTTGTAGATTCTGAACGTTGTGTTTGCAGATTCTGAACGTTGTGTTTGGAGATTCTGAACGTTGTGTTTGCAGATTCTGAACGTTGTGTTTGCAGATTCTGAACGTTGTGTTTGTAGATTCTGGACTTTGTGTTTGGAGATTCTGAACGTTGTGTTTGTAGATTCTGGACTTTGTGTTTGGAGATTCTGAACGTTGTGTTTGTAGATTCTGGACTTTGTGTTTGGAGATTCTGAACGTTGTGTTTGGAGATTCTGGACGTTGGGTTTGGAGATTCTGGACGTTGTGTTTGGAGATTCTGGACGTTGTGTTTGTAGATTCTGAACGTTGTGTTTGTAGATTCTGAACGTTGTGTTTGGAGATTCTGGACGTTGTGTTTGGAGATTCTGAACGTTGTGTTTGGAGATTCTGGACGTTGTGTTTGGAGATTCTGAACGTTGTGTTTGGAGATTCTGGACGTTGTGTTTGCAGATTCTGGACGTTGTGTTTGTAGATTCTGAACGTTGTGTTTGCAGATTCTGGACGTTGTGTTTGTAGATTCTGGACGTTGTGTTAGCAGATTCTGGACGTTGTGTTTGGAGATTCTGAACGTTGTGTTTGCAGATTCTGAACGTTGTGTTTGGAGATTCTGAACGTTGTGTTTGCAGATTCTGAACGTTGTGTTTGGAGATTCTGAACGTTGTGTTTGTAGATTCTGGACTTTGTGTTTGGAGATTCTGAACGGTGTGTTTGTAGATTCTGGACTTTGTGTTTGGAGATTCTGAACGTTGTGTTTGCAGATTCTGAACGTTGTGTTTGGAGATTCTGAACATTGTGTTTGTAGATTCTGGACTTTGTGTTTGGAGATTCTGAACGTTGTGTTTGGAGATTCTGAACATTGTGTTTGTAGATTCTGGACTTTGTGTTTGGAGATTCTGAACGGTGTGTTTGTAGATTCTGGAATTTGTGTTTGGAGATTCTGAACGTTGTGTTTGGAGATTCTGAACATTGTGTTTGTAGATTCTGGACTTTGTGTTTGGAGATTCTGAACGGTGTGTTTGTAGATTCTGGACTTTGTGTTTGGAGATTCTGGACATTGTGTTTGGAGATTCTGAACGTTCTGTTTGTAGATTCTGGACTTTGTGTTTGGAGATTCTGAACGTTCTGTTTGTAGATTCTGAACGTTGTGTTTGCAGATTCAGGACGTTGTGTTTGTAGATTCTGGATGTTGTGTTTGCAGATTCTGAACGTTGTGTTTGTAGATTCTGGACTTTGTGTTTGGAGATTCTGAACGTTGTGTTTGCAGATTCTGGACGTTGTGTTTGTAGATTCTGGACGTTGTGTTTGCAGATTCTGAACGTTGTGTTTGTAGATTCTGGACGTTGTGTTTGCAGATTCTGAACGTTGTGTTTGCAGATTCTGGACGTTGTGTTTGGAGATTCTGGATGTTGTGTTTGCAGATTCTGGACGTTGTGTTTGCAGATGCTGGACGTTGTGTTTGTAGATTCTGAACGTTGTGATTGTAGATTCTGAACGTGGTGTTTGCAGATTCTGAATGTGGTGTTTGCAGATTCTGGACGTTGTGTTTGGAGATTCTGGACGTTGTGTTTGGAGATTCTGGACGTTGTGTTTGCAGATTCTGAACGCGGTGTTTGTAGATTCTGAACGTTGTGTTTGTAGATTCTGGACGTTGTGTTTGTAGATTCTGGACGTTGTGTTTGCAGATTCTGAACGTTGTGTTTGTAGATTCTGAACGTTGTGTTTGCAGATTCTGAACGTTGTGTTTGCAGATTCTGAACGTTGTGTTTGGAGATTCTGAACGTTGTCTTTGCAGATTCTGAACGTTGTGTTTGGAGATTCTGAACATTGTGTTTGTAGATTCTGGACTTTGTGTTTGGAGATTCTGAACGGTGTGTTTGTAGATTCTGGACTTTGTGTTTGGAGATTCTGGACGTTGTGTTTGGAGATTCTGAACGTTGTGTTTGTAGATTCTGGACTTTGTGTTTGGAGATTCTGAACGTTGTGTTTGTAGATTCTGGACGTTGTGTTTGTAGATTCTGGACGTTGTGTTTGTAGATTCTGGACTTTGTGTTTGGAGATTCTGAACGTTGTGTTTGCAGATTCTGGACGTTGTGTTTGTAGATTCTGGACGTTGTGTTTGCAGATTCTGAACGTTGTGTTTGTAGATTCTGGACGTTGTGTTTGCAGATTCTGAACGTTGTGTTTGCAGATTCTGGACGTTGTGTTTGGAGATTCTGGATGTTGTGTTTGCAGATTCTGGACGTTGTGTTTGCAGATGCTGGACGTTGTGTTTGTAGATTCTGAACATTGTGATTGTAGATTCTGAACGTGGTGTTTGCAGATTCTGAACGTTGTGTTTGCAGATTCTGAACGTTGTGTTTGCAGATTCTGGACGTTGTGTTTGCAGATTCTGAACGCGGTGTTTGCAGATTCTGGACGTTGTGTTTGCAGATTCTGGACGTTGTGTTTGCAGATTCTGGACGTTGTGTTTGTAGATTCTGAACGTTGTGTTTGTAGATTCTGGACGTTGTGTTTGTAGATTCTGAACGTTGTGTTTGCAGATTCTGAACGTTGTGTTTGTAGATTCTGGACGTTGTGTTTGCAGATTCTGAACGTTGTGTTTGTAGATTCTGAACGTTGTGTTTGCAGATTCTGAACGTTGTGTTTGCAGATTCTGAACGTTGTGTTTGCAGATTCTGAACGTTGTGTTTGCAGATTCTGAACGTTGTGTTTGTAGATTCTGGACGTTGTGTTTGTAGATTCTGGACGTTGTGTTTGCAGATTCTGGACGTTGGGTTTGCAGATTCTGGACGTTGTGTTTGTAGATTCTGGACGTTGTGTTTGCAGATTCTGGACGTTGTGTTTGCAGATTCTGAACGTTGTGTTTGGAGATTCTGAACGTTGTGTTTGCAGATTCTGAACGTTGTGTTTGCAGATTCTGAACGTTGTGTTTGTAGATTCTGGACGTTGTGTTTGTAGATTCTGAACGTTGTGTTTGTAGATTCTGGACTTTGTGTTTGTAGATTCTGGACTTTGTGTTTGGAGATTCTGAACGTTGTGTTTGTAGATTCTGGACTTTGTGTTTGGAGATTCTGAACGTTGTGTTTGGAGATTCTGGACGTTGGGTTTGGAGATTCTGGACGCTGTGTTTGGAGATTCTGGACGTTGTGTTTGTAGATTCTGGACTTTGTGTTTGGAGATTCTGAACTTTGTGTTTGCAGATTCTGGACGTTGTGTTTGTAGATTCTGAACGTTGTGATTGTAGATTCTGAACGTGGTGTTTGCAGATTCTGAATGTGGTGTTTGCAGATTCTGGACGTTGTGTTTGCAGATTCTGGTCGTTGTGTTTGCAGATTCTGAACGCGGTGTTTGCAGATTCTGGACGTTGTGTTTGCAGATTCTGGACGTTGTGTTTGCAGATTCTGGACGTTGTGTTTGTAGATTCTGAACGTTGTGTTTGTAGATTCTGGACGTTGTGTTTGTAGATTCTGAACGTTGTGTTTGCAGATTCTGAACGTTGTGTTTGTAGATTCTGGACGTTGTGTTTGCAGATTCTGAACGTTGTGTTTGTAGATTCTGAACGTTGTGTTTGCAGATTCTGAACGTTGTGTTTGGTGATTCTGAACGTTGTCTTTGCAGATTCTGAACGTTGTGTTTGGAGATTCTGAACGTTGTGTTTGTAGATTCTGGACGTTGTGTTTGCAGATTCTGGACGTTGTGTTTGCAGATTCTGGACGTTGTGTTTGTAGATTCTGAACGTTGTGTTTGCAGATTCTGAACGTTGTGTTTGGAGATTCTGAACGTTGTGTTTGCAGATTC